>NC_137271.1:44644356-44951856 GCF_053477335.1 Acartia tonsa
CTTCGCGATCACTTTAAATTAGTCTTGACTTAATAAAATGTACACTACTTATATTCGACGGCACTATTTTCATTCTTTTTTGCTTCTGTCTTTGAAGTAGTACTTTACATAGAATTTACCTATTCTAACAAATGAATATTTTTGACTAGTTTTAACTTAATATAGTTATAATAACGGTTTTAATTAAATAACATTTTATATCAATGATGAAGACAAATAAAATTCTACTACTACTAATAATAATATACAACTTATTTTAGACCAAAACCGTTTCAGATAAATTTATTTCTATGGCCTTAAATTTCAGCTGCAGTATCTTCTGTATCTTAACATTTTGAAAACAAAAGTAAAAACAAAATTTTTTAAACTTATAATTTGAAATAATTATCGAAAATAAATAAACTATTAGCCAGGTAATGTTAACTCTATATTTTTATAATAATCTTGAATTACATTTTATTGTAAAATGGCTAACACTGGAAACAAGACAGCTTTGTACTCAAAAGGGCGAGCATTACACAATTTAGACTTAATCAACCTTAGCTTACCCAAATATTACTCTCTCCAACCCCCCTAAGTTTATTAAAAAGTGACACCAATATTGCTATTCTAATATACGTTTCTGCTTTCCTACCAAAAAGAAAAAAGTTTTTAACCCTAAAACAATTTTTATTTTACAAATTTGTATTTATCACTTTTCCATGAGAGTCAAAATCCAAAATAGATATCAATTACCAAATAGAAATAAGAATTAATACTTAGTAGAAAACTGACTCAGGAATAAAAATGTAAGACAGATACATCAAACAAAATATTTAACATACTTAATTAATATTAACTTGATATCTAGAGTCAAATTAAAATTTTTGAAACAATATATTTAATAAAACTAAAACCATAAACCGAAAATATTTTAATAGATTTCTTGCATAATAATTTGAAATTTTTAAACAATAGAATAAAACAATATGTAAACTTATCTGTATTTCTTTGCATTACAGCAACACCAGATTTTAATACCAACTCTCGCTATGAATAAAAGACTCAAACTGAAGATATCTACCAAATCATACAAAACATAAACAAAAACTTAAAAACCTGTATTTCAGGGATAAATATTGCATAACAGTATATTATATAACTACATTGGAAATAAGTCACTTTGTGAAAACACTCTTTTTTTGAATTGTAAAGAATTGAAATAAAACAATACTTCTTATTGGTTAGACTTCAGAATTATTAGTTTTATTGTAAATGTTAGATTTTGCAATGAAATTAATTGTTTTGGAGAAAAAAAATTATTTCCAATGAACAGAGTAATGTTTTTTTATTGTATCAATATAAAGTGAATTATATAAAAATGTTCTGTAAGCCACAACATTACCCTAAGTAAAAAAAGAGCTTTTGCTTCGGTCAAAATGACTACAGCAACACTAAAAATTCATTTTTAAATCCCCCAAAAAAAGTTTATTGGGGACTTAATTCAAATTGGGCTCTGCAGTCTGATTCTATAGGTGTCCTAGTATATTTTTGACCCCCCATTCAAAAATAGGTTACAAACAGTTTTAGTAGCCTTTGCAGATAATATAAAAATGATAATATGAAACTTACTTATTTAAAACAAGAACTTACTCATTATATAAGATGGGTATTATAATATGGAATATTAGAAAGGAAAGAAATTGGAGGGGAAAACAACATGATGTGTGTTTGTAATATTGACTATAAGCATTTATCATAGGCGTCCAAGGGGGGGGGTAATGGGCCATTTGGCACCCCCAAACGATTTTGGGGGTGCCGTAGGCACCCCCAAAATTTTGTGAACAATACCCCCCCCAAAAAAAAATTACCCCTACCTTGGGAGTGCCGTAGGCACCCCCAACGATTTTGGGGGGGGTATTTACCCCCCCCAAACCATTTTGGGGGGGGTAATTACCCCCCCCCAAAATAAATGTTCTTTAAAAAAATTTTTTTTGGGGGGGGGGTATTTACCCCCCCCCAAATTGAATGTTCTTAAAAAAAATTTTACTGAAAATTTTTTTTTGGGGGGGGGAGGGAGTAATCCCCGCCCCCCCCCCCTAAAAAAAGTCATAGTGTGACTCGAGCCTTGAGGTGTAATATATTTTATGTTCCTCGTTTGGTCTCCTAATAGTTAATGAAAAGTATATCCTAAATGGCTTTTGATAGTTTATTTTAGGATAGGTTATATTGGTTTAGGTGATTGCCCCACATGGTTAAGCAATTGGCCCCCCGCAGGGGCTAGAAATAGGAGAGAAGCTTGTGTGAAAAAAACGAAGAAACGCCCCTTAAAGAGCGTTGCCACAAAAGGGACTATACCCCAATATAGTCCAACCAGTTAAAACAGTTCTTAACCATGATAACAAAAAATTAAATAGTTTGATCATGTTTTATTTGCTTGGGCCTTTATAAGGGCTAAAACCATCCCGGGGATCTATGATGTAATTGTAAAGCACTGAAGATTCCATAAAATAGATACCTAACTAAATTAAATATTTCATTAAATAATGAAAAAGAATTTCTATAGGCGATTTCTTTTGGGAGGATGTCAGGGTGTCTCAAAACTAGTTATAAAACTTACCAGGACCTATAAGACGCTTCACTTTAAAGTATAATCATATTAGTTCATTGGTTAGTGAGTTAATTATTGTATTTTTATGTTCTAAAGAATGAGATACTACTATATATTTGAACTAGCGGCTTCGCCCCTAGCCTCTAGGGGCTTTGTCCCAAGAGGTTTGATCAACCTAATTTTTTGTATTTTAGATTTAAAAAGAAAAAGTAAAAAAAAATTTTGGGGGGGGAGGGGGTATTTTTCATTTTTTGGGGGGGTTAGGGGTTTCCCACCCCCCAAGAAAATAGCTTAAAACCATCACAGGACCAGTAGGTATATTCCCTGAAGAGTAGAGCCCAATCGGTTCAGTGGTTACTGAGATCTTAAGCTTCAGACGGACAGACAGACGGACAGACGGACAGACAGACAGACAGACATCGTTCTACTTTGTATTATAGATAGTAGTGGCGCCCTTAGCATCTAAGAACTCGTGTTTTCTAAAGGGTAAAAAGGGAGGAGAAAAATAGCCTAAAACCACTCAAAGGATTGACCTATTATAGTGTGGAACCATCATGGGATCTATGTGAAGCTTTCCTAAAAAGGAGAACTCAGTATTAAAAGTAATGAAATCTGAAGCTATAGTCAAATAAACCTTACTTACTACTTTATGTTATAGAATAGTACTTATTAACTTAATAGATTAGGTAGGTGCTTTTTTTACATAATTAAATTACCCCCCCCAAAAATTTTACCCCCGGGGTAAATTAGTTTGGGGGGGGTAATTACCCCCCCCAACAGATTTGGGGGGAGTATTTACCCCCCCCAACAGACTTTAGGGGGGGTAATTACCCCCCCCAATCAAATTTTACCCCCGGGGTAAAAATTTTGGGGGGGGTAAAAAAAAATTTCGGCGCGCTTCGCGCGCCATTTTACCCCCCCCAAACACGAATTACCCCCCCCCCTAAAATTTTTTACCCCCCCCAAAAAAAAAAGCTTGGACGCCCCTGGCATTTATAATTAATAAAGAAGGGTAAATCAGTGAAGATTTGTAGAACACACAGAATGAATGTTTTACATATTTAACACTTGAGTTTCGAGAAGCTTTGCTTATTACATTATATCTTGAAGTAATAGGAATCAGTATTTGAAAAATTTCATAAATCATACCTACCTGTTCGTAGGAAACATCAGAAAAATTTTAACATATTTAATTATTTAACAAAAGAGCTATCCGTTATGGACATAATGAACCTTATTAAAGGAAAGCTTTGCTTTTTAAAAAAAATCTGTAAAAAAAAAGATGATTATAAATCCTTTCTACAATAAGTTCTATATATTTAGTAACAAAATTTTGTTTAGTAAATACTAACAAACTAAATGAAAATAAGTTAAGCCCTAAAAAGAATCCGAACTATCTTGAATAGCAGTTGAATTGCAGCAAGATGTGCTCAATCGGACTATCCTCCAAACTATACTTTACAACAAGCCTTTAATAATCCACATCAATAACTTGGTTGAAATTCATTAAAGTACCAGACCATATTTCTTTTACAACTACTTTTACCCAAATTTTTGTAATGCAATTAATACAAAGCTTTCACATGAAAAACCCATTAAATAATTAAATTATAAAGTTTATTGAAACAATTACCTTCCTACAGAACTTTTAACACAAGTTATTTCATTTAAAGAAATAAGAAAGAGATACCTTGGGAAAAATTTTGTACTGCATAAATGAAAAAGTTGAGAGCATTAATACATTTTAATTTTAAAGTTCTTTAAAGTTGAAGAAACATATTATAGGATAACTAGTGGCTGCGCCTCTAGCATCCAGGATAGAACCATCTTAAGATTTTAATGATAAAAATCTTGAACAACTCAGGACTTCATGAAACTCCCCTAAATTTAGAAATCAAGTGGATCATTAATTATCGAAATATTAAGCTACAGACAAAAAACTTTCTACTTTACATTAGGATATTTGCACAACTAAGTATAAGCAAAGCATGTTACAAATAATGATTTTTTTGTAACAATTTTAGAGTTGCTATGCTTTCTGATCGTACCTAACTGTTATAGGAACCACCAAGCAAAGTTTAAATTAAATAGGAAACATCTAAGATGTCTAAAGTAACGAACAGTGCTAACCGTTACAGCCCAGCAGTTATTTTTTTCATGCTTATTTACGGTGTTTTTCATAAATTTATGAAAAATTTTTCATAGGTTTACGAAGTAAATTTATGAAAAACATATGAAAAATTTTTCACAAAAGATGAAAAAAAATGTTTTTCAGAAAACCTATTGCTTGTTTTTCATCTTTTTTTCTTAGATTTTTATGAAAATTTTTTTCAACTTTGAAGACGCTAATTTTTCAAAATGTTTCATGTTTTTTCATATTTCTAATTTTAGCCTATAAATATGGTTCGTTAATGTTATTTGTAAAATTTTTCACCCACCCAGATTGACAAAGCTGGGTAGATACCATTTAGATGATACCATTTAATGGGAGGGCATTGAAAATAGTAATTTTCAATTAATAATAACAGCACCTGCCACCTTATAAAAAAGATCATTGGTGAAGCCCTGCACTTTTTATGATATTTTGCGGAATAGATGGAAATTTAATTTAATGAATTCTTGTAAACTACTATATATGAACAATTACAAATGTTACTATAACCTAAATGATTAAAAATATACAAAATTTGAGTCAAGGTATTGTATAATTTAGTTACAATTCATCTTTACATGTTTACAAAAACACCACCTAGCGGCAAAATTATGAACTACATATAATACAAGTTATAATGTTGAAAATGAAATTGAAAATTTTTTTCACAAAAATATGAAAAATCATGAAAAATTTTAAAACTTGGATTTTTGACACTAAGCCTAAAAATGAAGATGAAAATTTTTTTCATAATTTTGTGAAAAATTTTTCAACTTAGATTTTTTTTTATAAGTACAAATTATTAACACTTAGCCTGAAAATAAAGATGAAAAATTTTTTCACAAAAATATGAAAAATTTTAAAACTTGGATTTTTGACACTTAATATTTTACGAATTAGATAATACAAATATATTAAAATGATTCCATTTACAAAGGATAAATAATTTCTATAATCTTGATCATAATAAAATCCAAGAAAATCTCATTTACCCCATAGCATCGTTACTAAAAAGATTGGCACATATCTTAATTCACTAAATGTATTAAAAACTTCGAATTTTAAAATTACCCATCTAATTCTGTATTGCATGGAATCAAACTAGAATATACGTACACACGGACATTTTGAGTCATAGAGTAGCAGGCTATTATAATTTGACAAAGAAAGATACTTTATATGAATCAACAAATGAATATTTTAATGAAGAGTAGTTTTCCTATTAGATTTCTTACAGACAGGCAAATAGGGTAGCTTCCAGGGAGAGAAGGGACAATGGGCTGCTTATTACACTAGTCCCCAAAGTTTAATGTTATCATTATAGACTTTCTCTACATAAATATTGATTAGATATATTTTTAATATCCGTTAATTTGCCTGGTCAAATATTGTTCTTCATCTTAAAAGGCAACAAAGAGCAATTAATAAGTTGACGTAGATTGAGAGCCAATTATTTGCAAGGCCAATTTGTTTAATTTTATTTATACAAGTGTGTGTTATATACCAATTATTGCAAAATAAATTCTATAATAAAATTTATTAAATAGTACACACTGATATAAATACTCATCTTTTACTAATTTTAAGTGAGTGATATTTAGCTATAAAGGAAACATATAATTTTTAGCAAAAATTGGGTACCTACCAAACATTAAAAAAAGTTTTCTTTGAGATAAAAGAACTAAGGGATTAAAATAATAGCCTAAATATAAAGCTATTTCATGTATGAACAAGGATGACAACATCCATAAAAGCGAAGCCCTGAAACGGTAGGACAAACGGACATTAACACTTGTATAGTGTCAGAACTGAATAATCAGAATATAGATGTATAATAGTCGAAGAAAAATTATAAGTAAATTTGGTAAAAAACTGCTTGATACAGAATAATGTTTATGAAAATACTTACATTTTTAGGACTTAATTATAGAGTTGCTTATAATATTGTACTTTGATGTCCCAGGAATCAGTATACAAAAAATTAGATCAATCGGATAATTAGATCATATAAAAATTTGTTGTTAAAAAGTAAAAAAATCAACCTATTTAAAATGGATGTACGGACATTTTGGTAATTATTATATAGTTGCTACGCTTTCTAAATCGTACCTAACTACTACAGGAATCACCATGCAAAGTTTGAAATCAATAGTACAATTCTAACATGCCTAAATTAAAAAAAAAAAGCTATTTGTTATGGACGGACGGACAGATAAACAAACGGACGTACTGAGTGACGGACGGACCGACCGACCCTAATTATAGAAAAGCTTCGCTTTTAACAATGATTGAGAAAAACAGTTTAAATAGTACACACTATTATAAATACTCATCTTTTACTAATTTTAAGTGAGTGACATAGAGAAAATAATAAAAGAAAGGAATCAAGGTATTTGGAGGACTAAAATAGGCAGTGGGCCTAGAGGCCTATATTGAGCAATTGACGCGCTGAATTTTTATTGTTATTCCACCACTTTTCAAAATGGGAATATTTTAGAATAAGATGTAATTTCAAGACAATTATAGTTGCTATTTGAAGCATACATCTTACTTTTATAGGATGATATAGAAATATTTTGAAATATTACCAATTCTGATAAAACCTGATAAAAGAATATAAAATTATCATTACCACTCTCTCTTAACTTTGCTACTGACTTTAATCATTACACACATTATTAGTTTTTAAGATTTATATTGCAGTCTGTCTAACTTTTATTTCTTAATAAATAAACGTTTTTACAAATTAATATAAAAACTTGATTGTAAATCAGTTTTTCAGTGCCATCTAGCTTTGGATGTAGAACTAGAATATCAAAGTGTTCATCTATTTTTATTTTGTCTGTATTTTTCTTGTTTTAGATTTTCTTCACTAAAGGGCCAAACCCTGAGGGCTAAATAATATCACTAGAAAATGTTAAAAATATTGTAAAAACGAGTATTGTCTTAGAAAAAACGTAGATAGCATTACAAATTAATCACTAATTTATATTATACATTTTTGAAATATTTTATTTAATATTTATCCTTAGTTTTTATGTGTGTCTTTCAAGTAGACAACTAGCGATCCTGGTAGCTTATAGCTGAACTATTAATTTTTTATTAGTAAACATTTAAAAGTTTTATTATGTTAATTAGATTTAAATATTACATTTAAGCTAATTTAAAAAAAAAAAATTTGATCAATAAATGTAAATCCTCCCATTTTTAAACTAGGTTTAACAAACTTTTCTGCCACACCAAAGCCGCCCCTGGCTGTTTGTTATTTAAGATCCTAAATCAAATTGTATTTTAAATATTTTCTTAAAATTTTTATTAAAAACCTAAGAAATTATAGAATAATGATAGTAATAAGATAAATTTAAAAAAATTTTTTTTTTTACATATATAGAATAAGTTATAATTACGATGCAAAAAGCCGTGGGCGGCTTAAGGTTTTCGTCTGCTAGATTTTCTTTAAAAATTTATGGATGGGGAAGTAGTATTTTACCATGAAAAGGGGGTGAGTATTCATCCTCTTATCCTTTTTCCTTATGGTGAGAAAACATATCATTTTTAACAAAAATTGGGTACCTACCAAACAATAAAAAAAGTTTTCTTTGAGATAAAAGAACTAAGGGATTAAAATAATAGCCTAAATATAAAGCTACTTCATGTATGAACAGGGATGACAACATCCATAAAAGCGAAGCCCTGAAACGGTAGGACAAACGGGCATTAACACTTGTATAGTGTCAGAACTGAATAATCAGAATATAAACGTATAAGAGTCAAAGCAAAATTGTAAGTAAATTTGGTGAAAAACTGCTTGATACAGGATAATGTTTATGGACAATGACATATGCCATTTCAGCTTGTCTCCTTTTTTTGGTCCTGCTGGGACCTGTGGTGCTCTCATCATCGTCACTGTCATACAAAAACAAGATCATAGATGAATTCTTCGCATTAGTTAGCATAAAGAGGACGGGATATAAAACAATTGATTTGATGGGTTGACAAAATAACCAGGGATCAAACGGGATAAGACAATGTATGATATATTAAGGTGCATCTCTAATGATGATGCAGAAAATTACCCTTCTATAGATTACAATTAATGGTTGAAACTTTGGGACATCCAGTTAATGAACCAGAACTGAATAATCCTATTATATAAAGTAGCATAGTTTTTTTTTTGTCTGAAGCTTAAGTTTAAATGTGTTGTATTTTAGGAAAGCTTTGTAAATGTCGAAGTTTGGTGGTTTTAGGCTATATTCATGACCTCCAACCCCCTCCCTTAGAATCTATAATACAAAGTAGAACGATTTATGTCTGTCTGAAGCTTAAGATCTCAGTAACCACTGAACCGATTTGGCTCTACTCTTCAGGTAATATACCTACTGGTCTTATGATGGTTTTAAGCTATTTTCTTGAAGGGAGAGACAACCCTAACCACCTATTTTTTTACTTTTTCTTTTAAATCTTGTATATATACGAAACATTAGGTTGGTCAAAACTCTTGGGGCAAAGCCCCTAGACGCTAGGGGCGAAGCCGCTAGTATTCATTATAAAAACAGTAAGAGCTTATCTATGGTTGATTTAAAGAAGGATAACAACATCCATACAAGCGAAGCTCTGAAACGGTAGGACAAACGAAAAATAACACTGTTAGAGTATCAGAACTGAAAAATGTAAACATAAGTCCTATTATATAAAGTAATAAGGTCTTTTTGTTTTTAGCGAAGGATCTTGCTAACCGCTGAGCCAAAATGGTTCTCCTTTACAATGAAGCTTCTTATAGGTCCATGGACAGTTTTTAACTATTTTTTTTTTTTTGGGGGGGGGGATATACCACCTATTGCCCCTAGAGCCTTCTAGGTTTGTACTCGCTAGTGTATAAATATAGAATCAAAATTGTAAATAAATTTGTTGAAAAACTGCTTCAATACAGGATAATGTTTAAGGACATAATATTTTAGGACTTCATTATAGATATGTTTCGCTTATAACATTGCACTTTGTTGTCCAAGGAATCAGTATTCCAAAAATCTGATCAGTCGGATAATTATATAACATAAAAATTTGTTGTTAAAAAAGTTAAAAATTAACATGTTTAAAATGGATTATAAAATGGTAACGATTATAAAGTTGCTTCGCTTTCAAAATCGTACCTAACAATAGGGCAATTCTAACATGCCTAAATTAACGAAAAAGCTACCCGTTCCGGACGAATGGACGGACCTACCCTATTTATAGAAAAGTTTTAAAAAACATCAAGCAATAAGCATAAAGCTGGACCAGTCACCAAAAATAAATAAAAGAATGAAAACCTCCATTTAAATGAAGCAGTGGCGTGCAAACCGAAGGGGGCATTTGGGGCAATCGCCCCCCCCCCCCAGCGCCCCCCCCCCCCCCCCCTTGCTACCCCCCACAAATGTTGAAATGCCCCATTTTGCCCCACCCTGGTGAACAAAAATGCCCCATTTTGCCCCCTCCCTTCTCCAAAAAGCAAAACTGTCCTATTGTTTCCAAAAGTCATAACCAAAAAATTTTTTGCCGCTTCGCGCCAATATAAATCTTAACATTCAATTAATCTTACAATATTTGGTAATTCCCAATTCTTGGCTCCTATAAAAAATAGAAGGCAACTTTTTGACAACATTCTTATATCAAGTAGCAAAACCAAATAAAAAACTTCCATGGTGGTCAGATTGTCTTTTAGCAGGTTTTTGGCTTTTTTTACAATTTACATATTTCCCTTTATCTTTGGTGTTTTTGGTCCAATTTTCAAACTTCTTTTTAATTTTTTTCCATTGTTTTTAGCAGCCAGTATTTGATTTACTTAGACAGTCAGTCTAACAGTCATCATACAAAACAAAATAGGGTTTTGTGCTTATTTTCTAAAATAAATCTAAAATATTCATCAACGATTTTTTGTGCTTTCCTTATTTCAAACTCCTTTGACATTTTTCTAAGTCTTTTTCTCAAAACTGTATGTCTGTTTAAATGAATATCAAATGAAGTTCTGGATAAGTTTATAATTTTTTGTGTGTATATTCCATTAACTAAGAGACATGTTTTTTTTCTAGCAATGTACATTAAAAACCCTAATTAAAGCATACTCTATATTCCTGACTTGATAAAATAACACAATTCTTGTTGTCTACAATAGATTTCAGTTTGAAGGTGGTGTAAAATTTTCTTTTGGCGCTACGCGCACCACTCTAGCAAGTCCTTGCGAACACCACTTTATAAAAAATATTTTTAAAACGCCATTCTTTTATATCATCATCCCTCTCATAAAAGATTTTAATTACCTTCAGGGGGAGGGGGTGGGTAAATATTCTTTTTTTTTTGCAAGTTGCCTTTAACTGAAGGGATGGGGATGAAGGGGGGGGACAATATTTTGCAATATGTTCAAAATGCCCTCCCCCCCCCCCCCTAGACAAAGTGCTTCGCACGCCACTGAAGTGAAGCTCAATCAATCAAGACATTAAAAAATAACACTTATAGGGTGACAGCTCTTTTAATCCTTATAATAGATTAAAATATCTTTTATATACCGAAGGATATATGTAACTGCTGAACCGATATAGTTCTCCTTTACATTGTAGCTTCTAATAGGTCCTGGGAAAAGAGTATCACCACCATCTCAAGAGAAATCGCCACAATCGTAATGACGGACTTAAATTTTTGAAAAAAAGAACCAACCATTCCTCATCCCCCCACCAAAAAAATATATCAAATTTTGTATTCCTGGTATAAATAAAAAAATGTAAACTTGTATGACCCTAATTTACAAACTAAATTATCACCCAAATAAAAAAGGGCCTTTTTGGGAGCTTAAAAATTTTTAGAGAAACTTCTTGTTCAACATAAAACCAACTTGGATAGTAAATTGTAATTTACATTTTGGTTCAACTTTCTAATAAAATGTTTGACTTGTTTCAATTCTGCCATTGAAGACATGAAATAATTATTTTTTAAGAATTGAGATGCTGTGAGTATTGGTGCAAAAAATGGGGACAAATTTCACATTGTTTTAACGTGTGACGTCATACCCCCATCTCTTTTCTAGGGGGTTTCTTTCCTCCTTCCCTTTTCTTTCCCCTCACTTGTGACGTAAATAATCGGCCCCGTCAAATCAATTTAAAATTTGTCCCCATTTTTTGCACCAATACTCACAGCATCAAGAATTGATATTTATCTGCTATAAAACTCAGGGGTCGGCGGCAGCTGATGGTGGCTGTGGCTAAGTTTGGCTTACAGTGTCTCTGGCTGTAGTTGAATACAGTTTTGAAGCTGGGGCTAATTAAAATTTTATTACTGCAGCTTAGAGTGGCTTTGAATATGCGCAGTTTGTTTTGTCTGCGTCTTCGCTGCGTTTTGTCTGAGTTGGAAGGATTTAGTTGCTTTCAAATGGGTGATATTTGGATTTGCCAATTAGAAAATTAGAAACTTATATTAAACTTAAAAACATGATCTTTTCCTGTCCTCCTTTAGCAACAAAACAAGGAAATTATGCTAAGAAGTAGCGAAGCATGCACAATGCACACGGTATTTGAAGCTATGATCGAGAAGTTTTAATAATATTTTGTAAAACTTTTTTGGGGGCTATTATTAAGTGACTTTTCAAATATGGATATGACACATAACTGAGTGTTTTTTTAAAACCTCCATTCTGACAGGCAGAGGATGCTAGCAGGTAAAGAGCAAAAAGAGACTTGGCAGTGTAAAATAGAAAAATATTTTTTCGACTTCAACAAAGTGTTGAAATGAAATTTTGATTTCAGGTTCCAGGTATAATCATGCAGGTCTCCAGTTCTCTCTAAGACTAAGAGACTTTAAATTTTAAACTCTTATGTCTACATGCAAATTAAAATTTTGTGAAAATCCGCCCCCGTTATCTGCCGACTGCTGGCTGCTGCGACTGGCAGCTGCCAAGTACAGCTGCTGCCGCTAAAATTCATGTTTTGAGATGTCTAATATAGAATTTAAAAATATAAACATTTTCTGAAAAAGGATAGTTTTTCAAGCTTCAAAAGTAAGAAAATTACAGCCGTTTAAAATTTTTAGGTAAGAAAGGACCTAAAAACAATGGTTGTTAAATAAAAGATTTAAGGAAGCAAAATGTGACTTTGACTGACTTATAGTCGGAAATTCTTTATCCAAAATACACACTTTTTAAAGCCATTTATCTGAGCTAAGAAATCAGGGGGGAGAGGGTCGGCTATTCAACTCAACCCCCCCCCCCCACTCCTCGTCTATTAAAGGGGTCCAACTATTAACGATAAAGTTAAGTTGGCTGCTTATATTTTAGTTAGTTTAGGTCAAGCCTTTTAGAGACAGATTATCATAGTTACAAAGTAGCTGCGATGCTAATAAAATGCGCTAAAGAAACCAGGCAAGATACATAACTGGAATTTACATTTTGATGGAACTTTCTAACAAATTTCAGTTGCTTTCCAGCCGTGCAAGTATCAGCAGCCCTGGTTGCGATGATTGCCCACAGTTTACAGTTTGTATTGATGGTGTATGCCGACATCCTTTAAGTTTATGCTATATATCCAACTGCCGTGCCCCATACTCTTGTGTTAACAACATTTGTCAGTTAGGAAGATAATGTTTTGAGCCTTTTCGCTAAAATAAGGACATTTCCGCTAATATAAGGACATTGGAGAAGATAAATATTTCCTTTGTGAATCTTAATCAGCATAAATATTCATTAACATTCAAATTGCTGGAATTCATTGCATTGTATTATAGACAGCTTTCTGCGTTTATTACAATAAAAATTATAAGATTAAAATCAGTCTTGTTAACCCCCCCCCCCCCACCCAAGCTAACAAAACTTGTATACATTTTATGATTTTTAATTTTATTTTAGTGGGAAATAGTCTATATTACGATGCTTTACATGATTTTTCAGTATAGCTGAGAACCGGTTTTAATCCAGCGGATATTAATCGGTTTCGAAGCCATTCCTGGAAAGACTTTTTTTATTAATTCTTCCATGTATAAATTGCATATTAACAATTCCTTCCCAAATTTTAAGTAATTACATTAAGTATCTACATTAACATTTCTTTTTCTTTTTATATTACTATTTTCTTTATACTTTATAGAAAGAAATTGACAATATTTATTTATATACTGATTATTTGTGTATTTATGTTTTCATTTATTGTTTTATATTGTGTAATTGTATATCTACAATGCCCCGAAAAATATCTTCCTTTGTTTTAATTCAAAAAATAAAAAAATAAATCCTGTTAATGAAATAATATATTAATCAATATATTTAACATTTAAGATTAATTTTTTCTCGCAAAATTTTTAATTTTTAAATTTTGATTTAAAGACCCTGTGTAATAATTTTGTTATTCTTTTAATCAGTATCAATTGGAAATTTTGCGTAAATGTTAAAGGACGAATATAGGTTCGATATGATATGAGCTTATATGAAAGGTGCCATTTCATACTTTTAGAATATCTATGCCAAATTTAAAAATTCAAAAAAATCCTTAAGTAGATTTTGCAATTTTCTGTTTCAATTGAACATATGATAAATGAGATTGACGACAAACGGTTTATTTTAGCCCTTTACAAGACTTTTTTTTGACTATTTTGCTTAAGTTTGATTGACTATTACAATGGCACGCATCTTAAATGATAATTTAAATGTTTATTATTTTAGATTATATACTTTTTAATTCAATTTTTAAAAAGCGTAAAAATAATTTGCGTAAAAGTGCGCCAATAGTTTTGACTAGGGTAAATAATACGTCTTAAAATTTATTTTCTGTACAAAGATCATTGGTAAATTCTGGAAAATATAAAAACCCTGAAGTACGCAATTTTAACACACACACACACGAACCTTAAAAAAACAGGGATTTGAAATCATTCTTCCTCCAAGAAAATTTTATCGATTATTTTTTTCACTTTTTACATTATTTGATGTTTTTTTAAACTTTTAAATATTTTACTTTATATAATTTGTATGAAGGTAGAAGATGGGTATATTTACCCCTGATTAATTGGTTTCCACGTTATTAGGACTATCCTTTAACGAAAGCTTTTTAATTCAACCTTGCTACGAAGCCTTGTGTGATGCTAGGGTGTTTGAGTTCTTAGGGAACCACACTAATTACATGATATTATCTTGAGTTAGACAGGTTTTAAGCTATAAACAGACTTATACAATTAGATATGTCAATATCTTTAAGTTATTTATAATCTATATAATGGCACCTTTGAAATAAGCTCATATTATATCAAACCTATATTCGCCCTTTAAATTATTTAATTATTAAGATTTATTGATTTTAATTGTTAAATAAAATCACCACTAAAAAGGTTTATTATTCACTAGCGAACAAGTTGAATTTTAGTTTTTAATAGAAAAAGAAAACAATTTTTTTATTTTTATTCGGAATAATTAAAAATAATGTGAGAGGAGGTTAAGTATTTTTGTATTGCGATCTATTTTAGTTCAGGTTTGGTAAGTAAGGATAAAAATTATATATCCTCTTTTTAAAAATTTAGTATTAACATTAAATTAAACACATTAATTAATCATAGAACAGCATGAGTGAGGAGGGGTTGCGTGAGGTTGTAATCACTATTTTATGGAAATTGCTAACCTTAGCCATTTCACCTTTGATTTAGTCTTAAATTAAATTTTTAATTAAAAGATTGATTTCTTTATTTGAGTACAGTTTTAGGTTAAGGTTATTAATGATTAACAAATAAAGAATGATAATTATCATAAAAGCGAAGCTCAACATATGAGAGGGAGAAAGAAAAATATTCCTTATATACAAGCAACCGTTTATCTAATCAGCTTCTACTAACAATGAAATTAATTCGGAAAAAAATAACGAAACCTATACGTGTTTTTCAGCTGTCGTTGGGGGGCAACACATCGTGAAATTGACGACCTCTCCATTTGTCCCACAAATATTATTTTATATTTATTTCGCTTGTTGGTTCAACCTTATTCCTGAAATCTAATAATCTATGGTTGATTTTTAAAATAAAAATCCTTTAAAAAATCACGCAACCTTTAAAAGCATTTTAAGAAAGAAATTGAAAATAAGATGCCCCTAAAACACTCCTAATTTGAAAACATTAGAATCGAAAATTTTTCTTTGTTAGAATCTCATCAATTCACTTTTAAGGTCTTTTATACTCATAAAGTTTAGTTAAGGTTTTTTTTCATTTGACTTATGCTTCTATTTTAGTTTGTGTTGATAAAGGGGCGTGCGAGAGGGAAACTTGGGGGTTTAATACCACTCTGCGGGGTTACAAAAAAAACAAATGTTTAATGTACTAGTACAATAGATCTAAAAACCAGATAACTACCTGGATTCAGTGTTGGGGACCTTTTACGTATGCTAGCAAATTGCTTTCTGCTCTTTTTAAGCCACTGTGTAGATATTTATGAAACTATTAGCTCATATTCAAAGACCCAATTGAAAGTCGGAATAGGGTCCATATAATTTTTTGACCATCTCCCCACTATTGTTTTACTTTAATTTACAAAATACACACCCGTTAGCTATGTAAAGGTTTATGAAAAAACCTCTGATGAGTGTCAAAAAGCACTTGGCACCCACCCCACTGCTAAACACTGATGCACGCGCCCGTACCAACATTTGACTTCTACTGCTTTTAATTTGCTTTTACTGGATATTAACTTTAATATAAAAGTGTAAAGCACGTTCTAAAGTCATAATATGACAGTAGTTTGACAGAATAGTAGCAGGACTGCGTAGACTGTTATCATACTGTCAATATTAGATAATGAATAACTTTAGAATCATCATGTGTAGTTTATGCCTTAATGTCATGATAATATTAGGACTATGAGATAGTTGAACAAGCGACGCTTTTCCATATTTAGTGTCTGTCAGAAAATCCTTTCAAATGCATGTTCCTTTTTTTGTATGGACGGCATAGTGGATAACTTTAATATTAACTTTATGTATGTTAGAATAATCCCATCAAATTTTAACCTTCATTAAGGAATAAACATTGCTGCACGGCACTCAGTATAATAATGGTTTGAATTTCTTTGAATACCAAAGATAATATAAAAGAGTCATCCTTTTGTTTTAAAACTTAGTATGGGACGATAGGAAATAGGAACCCTACAGTTACATTTTCATTTTATTAAGTATAAGTTTTTATATACTTTTCAAATTCAAGTAAAATAATAGAGGCGGCAAGGGTCAAATAACTATATAGGGTCTTTAAATATAAGCGTATTGCGTCTTAAATATTATAAAAGCAAAGACACTACAAAAAACCAGAAAGTAATTTGCTAGCAGACGTAAAAGGTTCACACCACTGAAACCAGTTAGTTGTATGGGTCATGCATCTATGCTTATATGTATATCTATTGCTTTCAGTGATTTAAAAAGAATGTGTCTTGCTTGCAATAATGTTGTCATTCTTGTTTTACACGTAAATTTTATAATAACATCATAAGTAATCAAAATATGATACCTGTTCCTTATATCTGCCTTCAAAACTACAAACAATGTAGAAACTGCAAAATTTATTTTCAAGTATCTAATAATGGCATAACGTCGGGTAATATGATGTTGCTTGTAGTCAAGGATCTAAAGAGATAAGACAATGACCGATAAATTGATGCAAATCTTCAATGATGATACGCAAATTAACCCCTTTTTTGTAGATTATTATCAGTGGATAAAACCTTAATGAACCAACCAATTATAATTCAATTAAAATCCCCAAAGTTATTAAGCCAACTAATAAAAAAAACGGTAGTATTATAAAACTTAGGGGACAAGTGTAAAAAACATCTGAATGCCCCCTTCCTCCCTGACTTGTAGTTCTATTTAGTCTTGACATTTAAAAAAAATTTGTTTTTTAACTTTTAGGTTTATTAGCAGCCCTCCTTTAGGGGTTTTCTTGTCCAATAAATAGCCTAAACCTACCCGTAAAACAAAGAAATAAATCATTCCCGCTGTTTAACGATCTTACAGGACATGCATACTTTTCAAGTTTCTTTAGCTAGTATGTAGTATAGAAAAATTTTAAAATTAATATAGCAGGTGTTTTTGCTGTGTGTTTTATATGTATTTTTGTATCAACACTAATGGGTAGTTTTTCGGCTAGCATCAAAACCCTTTTTTCCCTTTCTGTACATTGACTATAAAATTGTTGGTTGGGGTGGTTGAGGAGGGGTTTTAAACACATATTTTTTTATATACTTTTCTACTCCTAATTATATCGTTTGATATTCATCGTTTTTTATACGTTAAAAAAATAAATAGTTAAAGGTTAACTATAAATATATATTCCAGACAACTTCCTGGCCCAAGTGGTAGATACCCTTTTTGTCTGCTAGCAAATTAACTTCTGTTCTTTTGTAGTTGTTTATTTATCTGACGCTATTAGCTGATTTCAAAGACCCAATATAGGGTCCCCGCCCTATGGGCAGAGTTAAATATAGCTCTAAACAAAACAAGATACGAAACTCCTTTATAAATAGTTTAAAACAAGGATGACAACATCCATAAAAGCGAAGCTCTGAAACGGTATGACAGACAAACATTAATCTTGTAGAGTAATAAAACTGAATATACATAATATAAATATATAAGTTTTGACAAAATTATACGTAAATTTGTTGCAAAACTTCTGAAATATAGAATTCTGTTTAATATATTAAATACCTTATTTTAATAGGAATCACCATTTCAAAAATCAAATCAATCGGATGATTACATCAAATAAAAAATTGTTGTTAAAAAGTTTAAAAATCTATACGTTTAAAATGAACGTACAGACTTTCTGGTAACGATTATAGAGTTGCTAAGCTTTCTAAATCGTACCTAACTACTACAGGAATCATCATGCAAAGTTTGCAATCGATATGCTAATTATAACATGCCTAAATTAAAGAAAAAAACTATCTGTTAGGTACGGACAGACGGACAACTCTAATTATAGAAAAGCTTCGCTTAAAAAACATGATATATATATATTTAGTTAAAACCCGACCCAACGAAACCCTGCAGGGTTTAAAGTTCATCCTGCTGACCTTTATTACATCATATTTTAAATTTCTTATTAAATTCACAAAGATGGAATAATATTCAAAGGGATCTTGAGGTATATGACAATGGAGGATAAATTGGTGTACATTCCCCGATTATGATAAACATAATAACAACCTTCTGTAGATTGAAATTATCGGTGGCAGGGAAAAGGAAATGTGATTCGGACAAACAATTATAAAGGAAAATCTTCGCACAATCCCCTTCCCCTTTTCCTCCACCTTCTTACCCACCCCTCTTTAGTTACATTAAAACAAAACAAGATATACTTCCACCTTACTTCCAAAGGTTTCGTGATTTTTTTTTGTAAAATTGATTTGTTAGAATAGCTAGGCCTGATCGGTGGAAAACCAGCTAATGTAGTTTTATTAAAAGGTTCCCAAGGTTTTTAAATTGATTTTGTACTAGGTATTTGAAATTAGCTAATAACTACGGAAATTTAAATACAGCCGAGTCCAAAAAAAAAAACAGAGAGCAATTTGCTACCTGACGAAAGGGGTCTCCACTACTTGGGTCAGGAAGATTTTAGATTTTGATCTTCAATTTTGTTGTATTTTATCCTATTAACCCTATGTTTTATATCAACGCAAATTTTGACGGTTACAAAATTGAAAGCCTATTTGTTGGGAGTCAAAAAAGTTCACTAACTGAATATTTCGCAACTATATCATTATTAAAGTTTCCTAGATCTTGATAGCTTTTGGCTTCTTCTTTTACTATCAATCCAAAGGGCTAAGGTTATATAAGTATGTCTAGTAAGATCACTTAAACGGCTGGATTATTTGTTCCTCAATTTCATGGAAGCCTTTTTATTAGTACCAGGCAGGTTTTAATATATTTTGAGGGGAAAATTCCTCCCCAAACAAAATTTATCCTTTAAAGAATAGGGACTAAGCAAACCGTTTTTTTAATTAAAAAAAGGAGTCCTTTTGCAAGTATCATAGAACAGTAATAATTGCTCTATATCTTTTTCATTTTATGTTTTTACTATCCAACATTTTTAAAAAAATATTATTATATATGTAATATATATGATAATATAATTATAGGTATTTATACATCTTTTTAATGGTATATAAGTTAGTCAATTAACTGTTTGTTTAATCATATTAACCCTTAACAATCATACACCCCCCCCCCCCCACCCCCACCTACAACGAACACTATCTCAGCTCCTATTAGAGCTAAAGGGCTAAAATTTTTGTGCATATCCCCTGTCTGATAATGATATACGTGAGTCTAAGTCAATTTTCGCTTCCTTTGCCCTTTTATTTCACAACCTTTGTTTTTAGGTCCTTTTTTACTTAAGAAATTCAAAAGTCTGTCATTTTCTTATTTTGAATCATTATGTATATAGGAACCTTTAAAGCTTTTTTCTGGTTAAATGATAAAAAAATATTACAATCATTTGCTGTTTAGAAATTAGTTGTTTTCGGGTAACCCTAATCTGATCTTTTAGCAGCAAATCGTGATTTTATATCAGCTTTTTTCAAATAATAATATATATACTTTTAAATGCGAAGATACTGTATAATTTACTTTGTTCGTACGTAACGCTATAAAGAGGATGTGTGATTATCCCAGCTGCTATTGAAGATAGACAGTGAGGGTTAATAGGAAGATTCCTATGTCTATACATTACTATAAAGAAACAAAGTCTGTATACATATTTAAAGTTTCGTGATTTTTCATAGTTTTTTTCATATTCTCTAATTCTTTTCTTTGTCATGACAAATGCTTATTTGTTCTATACCTCACTTTGTCCGTTTGTTCATTCCATGATTATTTTGTGCTTCGCAACTTATGGATGTTGTCATCCTTGTTTATTTCATTTCGGAATGGAGTTACAACAAATTTTAACAGACATTTTCTCAACTTGTTATTACTTTTCAATGAGCCAAGCTTTTCAGGACCAATTTAACCCAGTAAGTCCAATACTCATCAGAACAAGGATAACAACATCCATAAAAGTGAAGCACTGAAATGGTAGGACAAACGGACATTAACACTTGTATAGTGTCAGAATTGAATAATATGAGTCGAAGCAATATTGTAAGTAAATTTGTTGAAAAACTGTTGGATTCAGGATAATGTTTACGGGGATACTTGCATTTTTAGGACTTAGGATTATAGAGTTGCTTTGCTTATAATATTGTACTTTGTTGTCCCAGGAATCAATATACCGAAAATCAGATCAATCGAATTATTAGATCACTTAAAAAATTGTTGTTAAAAAGTAAGAAATCAACAAGTTTAAGATAGACGTACGGACATTCTGGTAAAGATTATAGAGTTGCTACGCTTTCTGACAAAGCAACAAAAGGTACTATGTAAACTTCTATATGGTTCCACAACAATATAATTTAAGTTAGCTTTCGGACTTAAGTAATAATAATTTAGTCAAAATGTAACCTACTGTTGCTTTTGATGGCTTGGTATTTTAATAGAATACCTTGGCCCATTAACAGGCATTACTTAATAATCTATAGAATAGAAACTACTTAAGACTGCAATACAAATGTCAAAGAAACAAGTGGTTGTTGAAAGAGTAATCAATTAACTATTCAACAATCATGTTATTGGTGCATTATTTGCCAAATGTACCACTTTTCTGCACTACCTCTCTGATTTTGTTAATACTCTATATTTTGGTCCGTTGGGTGATTCAAGGATGCTGGATGGCCAAAAAAAAGTTTTAGAGTCCCTGGATGTCTAGATATCTAGCTATCTATGAAGGTAGGTAACAAAAATTTAAAAATCACCCATTTTTTCACAATTTTAAAAATAAATTTTTTCATCAATCTTACATCCAACCTATACATTTTATACACCAAAATGATCGTTTATTCATGTAAAAAGCGCACATAATGCTATTTTGGCCAAAACTCTAATTTTACAGGGTGTCCAACAAAAAGTGTATTTTGGATATCTAGCGTTATACCCAAAATACCTGTCCGAAAAAAATCATTTTTTTTGGCTTTAATCCTGTGTTTTATCTGTGGGCATATGTGGTATATAACGGTTCGGAGGACCCGGGACTATAAGGTTGTCAAATTTCATTTTGGGACACCCTGTAAATGTGATTTTTGTGTCTGTAGAGCTGATACTTGGTCCAAATTGGCTATTTTTTTCAAATTACTTTAATATGTGTCTTAGTATGTTTGGTCATAGTGTTTTCTGACCAGATCAATATTTTCCTATTTTTTGGACACCCTGTATTTTCAAAAAAAGAGAAAAAAAAATTTGTTTTTTTTAAATTTTTTTTTCTATTTTTAAGTTACTCTAAACTGTCATATAGATACAGATTTTGACTAATAACAATAATATTTGCCTATTTTACAAATTTTTACACTTTTGGGACACCCTGTGCATGTTTTTAAAAAATGATGGTTTTTGCCCATTTTTGGGAGGAAGGAGTCGTTTGAGGGCCATAGACTATTTCTTCATTTTTGTAGAACTTTTCAAGATACATCATTTGTTATTTATGCAAAAAGCGCAAAAGCCGAACCGTTTTGCCGTTATTCACTGCCAAAGGCGGAATTTTTTACGTTTTTTGCCGTTCCCGAGGTTCTAATGGGCATTTGAGGTAGGAAAACGTTGATTTTTCAAGATAACTGTGAAATACTTTTATTTATGCATTTTAATTTACTAAATTTCATGTGAAGTAAAAATTTTTGTATATCCAACCGATTTTTGTCAAAAGGAATTTCAAATGCACATGGTTTATGTTTCTTTTATTACTTATGTTATAGCAATTATTTATATTATATTCACTTCATTTTCTTGTTTTAACAATTGAAATCCATCTCGACGAAAAACGGTTAGCTGCACAAAAAATTTGACTTTACATGAAATTTAGTAAATTAAAATGCCTAAATAAAAGTATTTCACAGTTATCTTGAAAAATCAATGTCTTCCTACCTCAAATGCCCTTTAGAACCTCGGGAACGGCAAAAAACGTAAAAAATTCCGCCTTTGGCAGTGAATAACGGCAAAACGGTTCGGTTTTTGCGCTTTTTGCATAAATAACAAATGATGTATCTTGAAAAGTTCTACAAAAATGAAGAAATAGTCTATGGCCCTCAAACGACTCCTTCCTCCCAAAAATGGGCAAAAACCATCATTTTTTAAAAACATGCACAGGGTGTCCCAAAAGTGTAAAAATTTGTAAAATAGGCAAATATTATTGTTATTAGTCAAAATCTGTATCTATATGACAGTTTAGAGTAACTTAAAAATAGAAAAAAAAATTTTAAAAAAACAATTTTTTTTTCTTCTCTTTTTTTGAAAATACAGGGTGTCCAAAAAATAGGAAAATATTGATCTGGTCAGAAAACACTATGACCAAACATACTAAGACATATATTAAAGTAATTTGAAAAAAATAGCCAATTTGGACCAAGTATTAGCTCTACAGACACAAAAATCACATTTACAGGGTGTCCCAAAATGAAATTTGACAACCTTATAGTCCCGGGTCCTCCGAACCGTTATATACCACATATGCCCACAGATAAAACACAGGATTAAAGCCAAAAAAAATGATTTTTTTCGGACAGGTATTTTGGGTATTACGCTAGATATCCAAAATACACTTTTTGTTGGACACCCTGTAAAATTAGAGTTTTGGCCAAAATAGCATTATGTGCGCTTTTTACATGAATAAACGATCATTTTGGTGTATAAAATGTATAGGTTGGATGTAAGATTGATGAAAAAATTTATTTTTAAAATTGTGAAAAAATGGGTGATTTTTAAATTTTTGTTACCTACCTTCATAGATAGCTAGATATCTAGACATCCAGGGACTCTGAAACATTTTTTTGGCCATCCAGCATCCTTGAATCACCCAACGGACCAAAATATAGAGTATTAACAAAATCAGAGAGGTAGTGCAGAAAAGTGGTACATTTGGCAAATAATGCACCTATTACATATATACAGGGCCGGGAAAAGGGAATGTGATTCTGGCAAACAATTCTAAGTGAAAATATCCCCTCAACCTCATTCCCTTTTTCTACTTCTTACCCACTTCCCTTTCAGGTATACCAAAAAACAAGTTTTACTCCAACAAAATATTTATTTTTCGTAATTTCAAATGGAATTAATTGGCTAAATAGCAGCCCCTGCTTATATATTTTTTATTTAAGGAAGGAGAATACTGAAAGATAGGCAATGAATATGTATAATTTTGCGAACAATTAACACCGCTGGATATAATCTGATAAACTGGTAAAATAAAACCAAGATTCATAAAAACAGTGACTTTTTTCCTAAAATATGCGACCAAGGATTAAAACATGTATAATAAACAAGTTAAAAAGTCGTTTTATTTGTGATATTTGAAGCAGAAAAGTCTCCAACAGAAGAAATAAGTAATAACTAAAATAATGAACAAATAATAATTTATTTCACATCTAAAATATACATTAGATCTAATACTTTGTAAATGTTCACTACATTGTAGAGACTCAGCTTTAGAATTATCAAACTCCATTGATAAGCTTAATTAATCCACAAGCAACCCTAAAAGTTAGATTATAACTATGTTTATTATTAGATTTTTTCATTTATTAGGCCATTATAAAAAAAGAAATTGAAAGAACCCCAAAAACAAAATCCGACAATTTCACACAAAATATCCTGTTAAGCATAAATACTCCACCCTAATTTTTTAAATTAATTGAAAATAAGGGATTGGGGGGGGGGGGGCCCGGGGGGGTAGTTTATCATGTGTTCATTAGTTAGGTTAAGTTAAGCATTAGGTACTGGAGAGCCCGCAAGGTTTAGGCATTGGAAAGAAACCTACCGCCTCCTTATTTTCAAACAAAGATGACAACATCCATAAAAGCGAAGCTCTGAAACGGTAGGACAAACGAACATTAACATTTGTAGAGTGCCAGAACTCATTAATAAGTATATAAAAGTATTAAAGTCGAAAAAATTGTAAATAAATTTGCTAAAAACTGCTGAAATACAGAATACTGTTTAAGGACATACTTACATTTTTAGGACTTGATTATAGAGATGCTTCACTTATAACATTCTACCTTGTTGTCCTAGGAATCAGTATTACAGAAATCAGATAATCAGATATATATATCACATACAAATTTGTTGTTTAAAAAGGTAAAAATCGACATGTATAAAATGGATGTATTGACTTTCTGGTATCACCATGCAAAATTAGAAATCGATATGACAATTATTACATGCCTAAATCAGCGTAAAGAGCTATCCGTTCCGGACGGACGGACGCTAAATATAGAAAAGCTTCGCTTTTTAAGATTTTAAAATAATGGGAGAGAGTTTCATTTCACTTTGAGGGAAAGCACCTAATACTAAAATATAAAGTGGTAAGGATTTTTTTTTCTGCAGCTTTAGATCTTATTAACCACAGAATCGATTGGGTTCTTTATTATAAGTAAGCTAAATCTAGGTCTTATTATAGTTTATGGTTATGTTGTTTTTAGATTCAAGTCTTGGAATAGTTTTAAGCTAATTCTTTAAAACAAAATCCCTAGAGGCTAGGGGCGAAGATGCTAGTTTAATAATGGAGATAAGAAAACCATAGTTATAAACTTTCCTAGCGCCAGCATTTCCTGTTGCCAGGCTTCCAGCATCGCCACCTTTACCAAGATCATCCTTGTCAGCATGTACTACTAGGGACCTACCTGTAAAATTGATACAATCTAGAGACATACTCACTAAATCAGCCAATAGGAGAACAGTAGTGGTACATTTTGGCAGGAAAGTCATATTTTTTTCGCATAACAAGTCAGCTATAAACTTTCTAGAATTTATATCCTCGAAAAATTCATCGCTTGTATGAATTGAATGCCAAAATAAACAAAGGTGTTATTATGCTAAGGAATCACTTTTTAAGTATGACGAATTTTAGGGCCAGATGGACCCTCTACACATCTATTATGTTTAATACCTGCAATATCATTCACACCACCATCACCCAGTGTTATCATCCTAAAGTAAACAAGGATCAAAACATCCATAAGTAAGAAAACACAATAAATCATTGATGGGATATTAGAGTAAAACACTAGAGGGAGAAAGGGTTAAATAACTGTACCTCCCAATCGCAACCGCCTTGTGCAACCTTTCTATTGGGTCATTGAAAATCAACCAATAATGTGTCGCCTATATTAACACAGCCAAGTAGTAGAAAATAATTTAGATGCAGACGAATCAATAGAGGTCTTTGAAAAAGGAAGTGAGGTAGTTGTCTGTATATAATCAAAACTATAGATCTGTTGATGTGATTTCGGATCATGCGACTTAAAAGCAAATATAAGAACCTTAAGATTATATTTAATGGGAAAAAATCACAAAACCTTTCACATGTAATTTTGTATGTATTTTTTGATATTTATCAGTACATTGTTTTACCCCCCCCCCCCAAAAAAAAACAAAAAAAAATATGATAAATAGTTTAGGTGGGTAATTCCCCCTCCCCGGCATGTAAATTTTACTAAAAGAGTAATAATATGTGTAAGGGTACAAATATTTGGGAGCTTTTTGCCCCACACCAAATAAAAATTACATCTCATGCAGATATTTTACCCCAATAAAAAAGCTAAGACTTCCCTTTTACTTACCTATCAACAATATTGACATAAGTAGTTTGGCCTCCTGCAGGGGTTATGATGTTGCCCAGATCTCCAGCATGTCTAAACATATAAAGGAAACCTGCAGGGAATGTACCGCTCTGACTGCTGAAAGAATGTCACAAGATTTTCAGCTCCCTAAAATGCCACGATGCCTACGACTTTTTTTTATTGTAGCTGGAGGGTTCAAATTTAGGGTATTGGGTATACTTGTGATGGTCTTACAAAAGTCGGAGCGGTGTATTTCTTGCAGGCTTTCTTTAACCTAATTACAAGCCAATTATGAGGTCAATTTATTATCTTCGCTTCTAACCTCTTTGAGGTCCAGCAATCGATATATTATTACTTGGATGTTGCACAAGATTTTGATGTACTCTAGTGAAGTGATGCTTGCAGCTGACTAAATTAACGATACTATCAATCCCCTTTTCCTCATCAATCCTATCTCTTTTTTTGGTTTATTTAATTTAGATATATTTTTGGGATAGAGTTTACTTTTTACCTAGAGACATTAAGCTTTTGAGAGTTGACCTACCGCTGCTAAATAGCCTTTGACCTTATTTTAGACCAATAAAAGCTACCGAGTATATTTAGGAAATTACTATTCAGTTAAGAGTTATTTATCGCATCGTTTTAATATAAACAACTGTTTTCCACGAATATTAAAAAGAAACATTATATGATTAAAACCTTTTTTTTAGCAAAGTTTGTTTATATTAGTATTCGTAGAAAAATGTCTGTAATACGATACTAAACATAATTTTTCAGTATGACTAAAACCAGTTTTATTCCTGCGGATATTACTAGGTTTCGAAGCCATAATGGAAAATATATTACCTTGAAGCACTATCAGGGCTAGAATGGTCAGCCCCAGATGGGTTAAAATGTCCTTCAGCATCCTAAACGAATGGATATAGAAAATATGTGGATATTATGATAATGTCGTTCATTTAGGTTGCTAATAGCAAAATAATTTATTGATCAGGGGATGGGGTAAAGGCGGTGGAAGGGAGGAATCATTGATTTTGCCAGCTGCAAGTATTACTTTATTAGAGAACATGAAAATCTGGCGTCTTTCCTTTTTTGCCCAGACACCATGGCTATCAGATAAGTTACCTCCCAAGAGGAGGGAGCCAAATCTTTGATTGCATGACCTTAGTCTGAAAGTCCTACCTTAACTATGTTTCGCATCTAAAATAGTCTTTAGTTATGACGCTGTTTTGAGTCGAAATTCGAACACATCACCTCCACAAAGAAATGCTGATGCGCTGGGTGTGAAGCCACATTCATGGGTTAAAAAAATATTACCTTACACTTATTTGTTAAGTCTCCTTTCATATGAACATGGAATCCATGCAGACCTTAACACAAATAGTACAATATTTTTTTGGCAAGTTAGGTAAAAGGATCTATACATTTCAATAAATATCATTTGACATTGGAGAAATATTAAGAATTATTTATGGTTGTTTTTAAAAGTGTCACATCCATCCCCATCCACATCAAATAATTAATTTTGTTTAGTAAGGAAATAAAATTATTACTTTATTACGGTATACGGGTAAGTCAGCCCCTACCCACTTTAAATTTTGTTTTAATTTTAAAAAGAAAAACTGGATTGATTTGATTTTTTTTATAGGGGCGATTTCTTTTATAGCGGTGATTTCCCTTGAGAGATTTGTGGTACCCTCAACCGAAAAGTAGTCTTAAATGTTTGCTGTTAACTTTTTACTATTATAAAACTATTTTGAGAAAGTACACAACATATCTATCCATATGGTAGCTTTGTAACTACTAAAAGTAACATATTTTATACCTGGTTTCAGATTGTAGATTTCTCCTTGAATGTGAACAGCCTATCAACAACAATAAAAAAAAACTTTTCGAGTATGACTGACCGACTGACGGACTAAATAGATATATATTCTGAATGCTCATTGGTGCATTTTCAGCAAATCTATCTTTAATAGCGTACAACAAAATCACATATTCCATATAGCATTGCGGACAGACTGGCACAAAAATGAAGTAAATTATAGTATAGCTTGGCCTCTAAAAATTTAAAATTTGACAAAGCATTTGATTATTTTTTTAAGTCAACAATTTTGTCATTGTTTACAATTTACACAAAAGATAATTTAGAACTTTCAAGTTAAAAGGGGTAGTTGCACGAAGTGCATTTAAAATTAAATTTAATGAACTTCATTTTTTTTCTGTTCAATAGTTTTAACTACATTTAAAGGACATCTATAATACAAAGTAGAACGATGTCTGTCTGTCTGTTTGTTTGTAGCAAAGGATCTCGCTAACCACTGAACCGATCGGGTTCTCCTTTACAGGGTAGCTTCTAATTTCAAAAATATCAAGACTTGAAAATCATGATTTTTGGATATATGCTTATATGGCTGTCCTGTTTTGACAAAAACAGCATGATGACTATTGTGGTGGTGCCTGATTAATTGCTATTTATTGAAGTATAAAATTATATATGTTAGATGGTGTTCTTGTAATGTATGCTTGCAATCAATTTTTTTAAATGTACTTCATGCAACTACCTCTTTGATAATAAATACACCATATTGCCATTTTTACGAGATTGCCGAATATGTTTCAACCTTATTTATTGAAAATTGTCTAGTCAACCTTGTATGGGTGTAGGATGGTGGATATTTTTAAATGTCCAGATATATTTTCATCGGATCCAGGTACCAAATCAACAACTAAAAAATGTAATCAGCATACAGATTAATACAGATACTATTAGGGAAATGTACTAGAACATTCTTAAGTAACTGTCAATGTTTACTAGTTCTATATCTCAACTTTGAAGCGTTTTGCAATTGCAGCCATTCTTGCAAAGGGTAGAAGATTTGAGCATAAGAAAAATGCGCTAAAACTATTTTTATATGTTGACACCTAAGTGTTGAAATTTATATTTTACTGTACTTTTTAAATAAAAACTAAAATATTTTTTTGTTGTTCTATTAATTGTCCAAAAAACGAAGAAAATAAGCCATTTATCATTAAATTCTGATAATTATAAGTGGGTTAACAAGTTCTCATAAAAAACACTGTATTTATTTATATTTACAGGTAGCATGTTAAATATTCTCACCTGCATTTTTTGGAGGAATATGCTTCTCAGGTTTGGTGGGAACTTGAGGAGAGGTCCATGGGTAGTGTTGTTGGATAATTTGCGGATTTTGTTGCAACAGAAACATAGCCTAAAATTCAAGCAATTGTTAATAAGAAATAAAATTAGAATTTAATTAGTAAGAAAGATTGAAAACACTGATGACAACTTCCATAAATAAATAAAAACACAGGATATAAACCATTTTGTTTACTATTAGAAAACTTCTAACAATAAAGTAGATGCCTAACAGAAGAAATATAAAAAAGTTTAAGCTCTAGCATCAATCAAAATCCCCCCCCCCCCTCAAAAAAAAAATATGACTATCATAGAATTACTAACTAAATTTTTCTTTGAAGGAATGTCTATTTAATTTTCTTATGGGTTAAACTTATAATCCTAATAATAAAGAAACAAAATCTGCGTGTCTGTTCGTACCAAAGAATCTTGCTAACCGCTGAACTGATATGGTTCTTTATTACAGGGTAGCTTCTCATAGGTCATGGAAAGAATTGTAGCTATTTTTGGAGAGGGTACCACCATCCTCCCAAGAGAAATGGCAAAAAAATATAACTTATAACCTCATCTAGCAGCCTTAAAAATATTTTTACTAATCAGATGATCTTAATATGGATTAAAAAGAAAACATTTTACGTGCCCCTAAAGGCCTCAAGGGTTATTTCCGCTAGTAGTAAATATATAAAGTTAATAGTTTATTGAAAACGTGTATATTATAAAAGGAGCTAAAAAAAGCAGGAAGAAAAAAACTAAACCTGGGGAGCAAAGTGAGATTCTTGGAGGCTATAATGAACAGGATACACTTGAACTGGATATCTGGCATAGCTTGGATAACGTCCAAACTCTGGTACTATACCAAAGCCATAGCAATTTACCTAAAAAACAACAATATTGATAATTAAAACCACTTTAGTGTACCTATATTCTTTTCAAAATTTTAAGATTATGGCTAGTAAAGTCCTAGTAATCCTCCTTTCCAAAACTCTAGTAAGTTTACCAAAAAAAATCTTTAACCTTTTGAAGATTAATTAAGTTACTATGAAAAATATGCAGGTTTCAAAAATACAAATAATATAGAATACGTGGGCCTTATTCATTGGTCTGTTCGTTCATCTAGGGGGGAAGGGGAGTATGTAAAGGTGATAAATGGGAGGGGGGGGTATCATTATTTTAGCCAGCTGATTGTATCACTTTATAAGATTACATCGTCTGGTTAAACATCCAAACATTCACAAGCAGCAACCAGCTAAATTTTTTTCACATAATAATTTTTAAGAAGAAGCTGCTTTTGCGTTTGTTATAAATGATTTCACTATATTTTTCATTACCTTTGATATGAAAAGGAAAAACAAACTGAATAATAACATTTTGTTTAATGTTATCTAATCCAGCATTTCTTAATAACTAACAAACAATAGCTGAATAGAAACAAAAAATATTCAAACAATAACGCTAATATAAAATAGAAAGTCAGAAATAATAATTTTTTAACTAAATAAACTATTTATCCTGAAAAATGAGGTAAAATCGGTTCAGCCGTTTATGAGAAATTAATGGACATACATTAAGATACATCTTGATAGTTTATATTTTAGGAAAGTTCTACAATATTATCTCATTATAAAATTTTTTGTCTGTTTACATTTATTTATTGCAGTTTTATTTAAACATATTAGGTGGGTTCTATAAACAAAACTGTTATGGTATTGACAGCTGCAAATACGGTATCAACAACAAAAATCTGACGCTAGACGTTCAGAAGTCATCTCACGGTATACGCAATCGCTGTAACATATCGCTGTTATGACGTCATCTCACATTGCTGTTGATTTCACAGATGGATCAGGGAGATGAACAGCATCTCACAGTACAAGCTATCAAAAGCTGTCAAAATTCCTGCTTTTGCAGACAAAAATTATGTAAATAAAACAATAAATCATGCATTGAAAGCATGGTTTATGATGAAAAAAACGGGGCATTCCCAACAGATCTCTATGCAGGGGATGAAAAATTTTAAGAAAAAAAATTTGAATAATTATTATAAAAATAGATATTTTCAATATAAAATTTTTGATAGGTAATGGAAATTAAAATTTTTTTTTTAAATTTTGTAGAAAAAAATATATAATTGAAAAAAAATTAGGTAATCTATAAGTGAGTAAAAAAAAAAAATTTCCAGGGGGGGGAGGGGCATTTTCTTTCCCCCTCTCCCTTCACATTTTCTGTACTTTAAAAAAATAGGCTGAATTGACCAAAATTCAAAGACGACATTTGCTTAACATCCCATTTATTGTAGTTTTGCTGTTGATTTTGTTGTTGATGACAGCTGCAGTATTGCAGTTCTATCACTGTACCATATTACCGCATTATCTCTCACAGTAATGTTTATAGAACGCACCGACACACAAAAATGGCCGCCCGAGGTACCGCAATGTGAGATACCGTGATAGAACAGCAATGTGATAGAACTGTGATCACAATTCCGACTATAGAACCCACCTATTGGCTCTGGAATATAACCCTTAGAGTATGATATTCCAATAAATATACAAAAAATATGCAAATGAAAATGCAAGTGAAAAATTTTCGTATATATACTAATCTGGCGTAAGACCCAAGCAATAATAAAGCATTAATATACACATCGACAAAATTTATCAAAAGCTTTATTAAATATATGTTTCTTTGCTTTTGTGAAGATAATTTTTTCAAAGAAATATGAAATTAGGTACTCAATATTTTGTATTTAATTTGCTTATTTGTTAGTGTAAATATAGGTGTGAAGCGTATCAGCCCCTTTACGATACCCAGATGGATTCTTGATAAAGTATCTAAATTTCACTTCTAGCAAAACTTTCTGGAAAGCGACGGTCTGTCCGTCTACCACATTAGCTTCTCTTTTGTAAAGTTGTCATTTTTGTATAATTTTCAGCTGAAAACAACGAAATAATTATAAAAAAACATTTATTAAAAAAGAACATAATTAAAAAAATATAACAAAGAATTTAACCCAAAATTATTATACATAATTATTACATAAAAAAAAGAATAAATGGTATAAATTAGATAAAAACATTTTTAGTAAAACAAAATCATAGCATTTGAGATCTTTATGGATAGGCTAAATAACTTTGAAAATTGTTGTTGTTGTTTGAAATTTTTTTTCAGTATGGCTTCTAATCCGATTATTTCTGCTGGATTTAATTAAACAGGTTCTGAGCAATACTGAAAAATAATGCATTGCATCGTATTATAGAGAATTTTCCTTGAGAATATATAAAAAATCATTAAAATAATCCTTGTTTTGTTGACCCAAAGTATCATTCAGCCCCTTTGGGCTAACAAATTCTATTGGGCTAACATAACTTGAATTGTTCTTATTCTGTTTTATTTTACTACCCGTGGAAAACTGTCTATAATAGGATGCGATAAATAACTACCACAAAACAAAACTTTTATTTTTCTATTTTTAGAACAATCAAAGAATAATTTTACAAATATTTTTGGTTTCTTCTTTTTTTAATTTTTTGATCACAGTATATTAAGTCTATTTTTCTCCTTTTTTCTTTGTTTTTCATTTTTTTTTCTTCTTCATATTTTTGATGAATTGAATGAGGCACTTTTTTGCTTTAAAGTTCATTTTTCTAACTATTTATTTACAGCTGTGAGAGGATAACAATTACATAAGGATCAATTTTGCCAGGAAAATAATCATATTCCAGCTGTGGCTCTGGTAATTCACCTTTTGCCTCCAATTTAATGGAATTTTTAGCTCCGCTGTTTTGGCCCATCATGCCTGTTTCGTTCTTGTTATTGAATGTCATTTTAGATATATTTATATATGTCTTTTTATTGCTTGCTATCGTGTTCTGCTTCTGCTTGAGACTGACCTAGGAATGATTTTGAGTAATATTTTATAGTAGGGAAAACGTCACATATTTTTTCTCTCCATATTTTACTACTACGATAGTTTTACTCTAGAAGCTTTTCAATTTCATTAAAAACAGCTAAATTCTAAAATTTGATTAAAAGTAAAATTTTTGTTCATGGATAAGGACATTAATGTTTATAAAAGTGCAGTAATAACAAGAAAATTAGAAAAAAAATATAATTTCAAGTTCCTAAGTAATTAATATTGTCTCAGGAGCCATTCAAAGTTTACTGAAGACCTCAATGACCAGGATCTACAGGATCATACCTGGAATCTGAAATTGGCTTAATCAACTATCTATTTCAAACTAGGGTTTACGCCCCTAATGGCCTCTATTGGCACTTGAGGTAAGGGAGATTAGAATGGAGAGGTATAAATTGTTAACAAACCTTCCCTTTGCATATTAAAAAAGCTTCACTGCAAAGTAGAACCATTTCGGTCTAGCGGTTAGCATTAGGGTAGAGACAGACACACAGACAAACTGTTACTTTTATTATTTAGTATGTTGACCCAACCAAGCATGCCAGCGTACTGTAGCCACCAGGATGGAGATACCAAATGATTCCAATTCCAACTTGTTTCTATTTACTACATTTTAAAAGTAGAATATCTATGACCTTCTATTTTAAACACAGAAACATTGAAACATCTTTGTAATTCTATAACTGTTAAGTGTGCCCACCTTTTTAATCTAAATGTATCTCGATATTCTAATTTTATCGTAAACGTAATAATTTTATTTTTACTTTATGTTGATGTACACAGGGTTTAACAAGGTATTATTTTCTCTTTTTTGTCACTTTTTTCTCTCTTTTATTATTCTGTCTTCTTATATTTCTTCTGTTTTCATTCTCTCTCTCTCTCTCTCTCTCTCTCTCTCTCTCTCTCTCTCTCTCTCTCTCTCTCTCTCTCTCTCTCTCTCTCTCTCTCTCTCTCTCTCTTTCTATCTCTCTTTTCCTCTACATATACTCTTCCGCTTTCACCTAATCATATTCTAAAATTAACTTTGAAATTCTAATTTTATCTAATACATCTCATAACTTTTTTTTAATTTCCCTATTTTCAGGGTTTAAGGAATATGTTTATTGTGTAACAATATCCATTAGTAGCGAAACACTAAAAGATTGAGAGTCAAGAAAGAAAAAAAAAAGAAAAATAACACACAGAGAAAGGTCAGTTAGCTAGCTTTTGGGAAATTTTTTCTTCGAAAAATTTTGCCCCTCGTCTTAGTGCAAACGATCATTTACGTTTGCTTGGAATCCATTTATAAATTTAATTAGATGCAATAACTTTTTATATTTTAAATTAAATTAATAATTTGTATGTATATATATATTATTTCGCAGCCGGCTGTAAAAAACACTTTCAAAGCCGAAAAAAGAAAAAAATATATGTTGACAGCTCTAGACCCCTTTTTACTAAAAATAAACTCCTAAAACCCTTTTTTCTTCCAAAATTAACCCCTACCTAAAAAACTCAGAATATATGTAATTTGGCTTCAAGTTAAATTTATCAATTTAATACTTGAGATAAATATTTTAATACGGAAAAAAATCACTAAACTTTCCAAATTGAAAATCAACTTAGAAAGATAGATAGATAGATAGATAGATAGATAGATAGATAGATAGATAGATAGATAGATAGATAGATAGATAGATAGATAGATAGATAGATAGATAGATAGATAGATAGATAGATAGATAGATAGATAGATAGATAGATAGATAGATAGATAGATAGATAGATAGATAGATAGATAGATAGATAGATAGATAGATAGATAGATAGATAGATAGATAGATAGATAGATAGATAGATAGATAGATAGATAGATAGATAGATAGATAGATAGATAGATAGATAGATAGATAGATAGATAGATAGATAGATAGATAGATAGATAGATAGATAGATAGATAGATAGATAGATAGATAGATAGATAGATAGATAGATAGATAGATAGATAGATAGATAGATAGATAGATAGATAGATAGATAGATAGATAGATAGATAGATAGATAGATAGATAGATAGATAGATAGATAGATAGATAGAAAGATAGAAAGATAGAAAGATAGAAAGATAGAAAGATAGAAAGATAGAAAGATAGAAAGATAGATAGATAGATAGATAGATAGATAGATAGATAGATAGATAGATAGATATAGATTTAGATAACACAAAGTTTGCTAGATTAATGCAATTGAATAACGTATATAGATTTAGTTTGTATGGCTACTATTTAAATAAAACCAAACACAGTAGAGTTGGTGTGCTACATTTCCTAAAAAATGGGTTTTTAAAAGCGAAGCTTTTCTATAATTAGGGTCGGTCCGTCCGTACGTTCGTCCGTCCGTACGTCCGTCCGTCCGTCACGGATAGCATGGTGATTCCTTTAGTAGTTAGGTACGATTTAGAAAGCGTAGCAACTCTATAATCATTACTAGAATGTCTGTACGTCCATTTTAAACATGTTGATTTTTTTTTTACATTTTAACAACAAATTTGTATGTGACCTAATTATCCGATTGGTCTGATTTTTGGTATACTGATTCCTGGGACAACAAAGTACAATATTATAAGCGAAGCAACTCTATAATCAAGTCCTAAAAATGTAAGTATTCCATAATCATTATCCTGTATCAAGCAGTTTTTCAACAAATTTACTTACAATTTTGCTTTGACTCTTATACATTCGCATTCTGATTATTCAGTTCTGACATTATACAAGTGTTAATGTCCGTTTGTCCTACCGTTTCAGAGCTTTGCTTTTATGGATGTTGTCATCCTTGTTGAATATTTGAATGATGGGTAGATATTTCAAGGATGGAAAGGACATAGGAATGTAAACTTAAAGCTTTCTAACTACTTCATCTTATTTGTTGACTAAACAAGGATGACAACATCCATAAAAGCGAAGCTCTGAAACGGTAGGACAAACGGACATTAACACTTGTATAATGTCAGAACTGAATAATCAGAATGCGAATGTATAAGAGTCAAAGCAAAATTGTAAGTAAATTTGTTGAAAAACTGCTTGATACAGGATAATGATTATGGACATACTTACATTTTTAGAACTTGATTATAGAGTTGCTTCGCATATAATATTGTACTTTGTTGTCCCAGGAATCAGTATACAAAAAATCAGACCAATCGGATAATTAGGTCACATAAAAATTTGGTGTTAAAAGTGTAAAAGCAATCAACATGTTTAAAATGGACGTACGGACATTTTGGTAATGATTATAGAGTTGCTACGCTTTCTAAATCGTACCTAACTACTAAAGGAATCACTATGCAAAATTTGAAATCGATAGGACAATTCTAACATGTCCAAATTAACGAAAAAGGCTATCCGTGACGGACGGACGTACGGACGGACCGACCCTAATTATAGAAAAGCTTCGCTTTTAAAAACATTGGTTACTTTTCTTGAATTTTTATTTGTTTGTTTTAAATTTTTCAACAATTGATGTAGAGATGGGGTAATTTAAATCTTAATTTATCGTTATTGAGAATGTTGTTTATAAATACATCCTTCAATATATTATTCCTTAAGGTCCAAGAAATGTTTAATAGTTATTTCTCTCATTGTATTATTAACAGCTTTCCGCGGATATAGAATGTACAATTATAAGATTAAAACCAGTTTTTTTAGCCCCGAGGTGCCAAAGGCACGGGCTATAAAAACTGGTTTTAATCTTATGACTGTACATTTTTATAATCGCAGGATGAGAACCGGTTCCTATCCACCGGATTCGATGAACATGGGAAACTTTCCGTCCCCTTTCAACTTTAAAGTGCTCCCTTTTTAAAAGCGAAGCTTTTCTACAATTAGGGTCGGTCCGTACATACGTCTGAAACGGATAGATTTTTTCGTTAATTTAGGCATGTTAGAATTGTCCTATCGATTTAAAACTTTGCATGGTGAATACTGTAGTAGTTCGGTACGATTCATAAGCGTAGCAACTCTATAATGTCCATACGTTCATTTTAAACATGTTGATTTTTAACTTTTTTAACAACAAATGTTTATCAGATAAAATTATCCGATTGATCTAATTTTTTGGAATACTGATTCCTAAGACAACAAAATACAATGTTATAATCGAAGCATCTCTATAATAAAGTCCTAAAAACGTAAGTATGTCCTTAAACATTATCCTATTTTTAAGCAGTTTTTAAACAAATTTACTTACAATTTTGATTTGACATTTATACATTTATTTTCTGATTATTCAGTTCTGACACCCTACAAGTGTTAATATTGTTTGTCCTACCGTTTCAGAACTTCGCTTTATGGATGTTTTCATCCTTGTTACAATTGACTTTTAACAAAAAAAGCGAAGCCTTACTATAATTAGGGTCAGTACGTCCGTCCGTCCGAACTCCGTCTGGAACGGATAGCTTTTTTTGTTAATTTAGGCATTGTCTTATCGATTTATACAATTTATAAAGCATAGCTACTCTATAATCGTTACTAGAATGTCCGTAAATATATTTTAAACATGCTGATTTTTAACTTTTTAAACAACTAATTTTATGTTATATAATTGTCCTTAAACATTATCCTGTATTTCAGCAGTATTTTAATAAATTTACTTGTAATTTTGATTCGTCTTATACCTTTACAATCTGAATATTCAGTTCAAAACTCTAAAAATTTTAATGTTCGTTTGTCCAACCGTTTCAGAGCTTCGCTTTTATGGATATTGTCATCCTAGTTTTTACAGAAAAGGAACTTTTAATAGCTAAGTGGGTGGGAGATATCTGACACCTTTTTCCCAACAAATGTTCCCTTGTTAAGTTTAACCAATTAATTATATTACTTTCAACACTTATTTTCATTTTTCTAGAAATATAGATATTTTTTTAATCTGAAATGGCTAGATTTAAAAAAAAAGTAAATATAAAAAAGACAGCCTTATCGATAGACAAATAGAGAGATAGAGGACAATTAAAGTGTTAAAAGATTAACAGGCAGATAGATAGAAAGAAGGATAGACTTTTGTGATGGGAGGGGGAATGTCTTAACCGCATAAACCCCTGAATAAGTTTCTGTGACCTATTTAAAGTCACCCTGAAAAATAAAGGAATATTATTTATAAAAAGATATATTGGGTTGGAGGTAGGAAGGGAGTGGATTGGGTCAGGGGGGGGGGTGGAAAGGGGGTAATCGTTATTTTTAGCTCGCTGCAAGTTTCATTTTATTAGAGAACACGAAAATCTGATGTAAAAGCCAAGTAATAATATGTCCATAGTAAGGCCGGCACTGGGCAGTTTCAATTTTAAATGTTTATAGTTAGGAGTCCCTTTAAAACTACAAAATTTTAAAGCAGTATGTTTATATAAAGTATTTACAAAAAAAATGTTTTTTATTGAACTTAAAAAAATCATAACCGGACATTACTGCACAAGAAATAGTTTTACTTAACCTAATACCAAATCATAAGGGTCCTAACCATTTTCAAACAGGCCTAAACTAATGATCCAGATGTTAGGACATACAGTCCCTATTTATCGAAAATGTTTGCTTTGACAATGTTTCATGGATCAAAAGTTAATAGTTGTTTAATATAATCTAGGCATTAGACTTTATATACCACCATCCTAATAGATTTTTAAAATCGAAGTTTTTCTATAATTAGGGTTGGTCCATTCTTCTGTACGTCCGTATCAGTTAGCTCTTTTTGTTCATTTAGACATTGTCCTACCGTTTTCAAACTTTGCATGATGATTCCTATGATAGTAAGATACGTAGCAACTCTATAATTGTTACTTGAAAGTCCGTACTTCCATTTAAAACATTCAGATATTTAATTCTTAAAAGCGAAACTTTTCAATAATTAGGTTAGGTCCGTCCGTCCGTACTCCCATTCGTAACCGTTAACTCTTTTCATTAATTTGCACAGGATAAAATTGGCCTATTGTTTTCAAACTTTGCATGATGATTACGATGATGATATAGTTAGATACAATTCAGAAAGCACAGCAACTCTATAATGTTATCAGAATGTCTGTACGTACATTTATTTTTAAGTTTTTTGACTACAATATTTCATGTGATTTAATTATCCTATTCATCTGGTTTTTAGAATACTGATTCCTAGGACAACAAAATACATTGTTATAAGCGAAGCATCTCTTTAATCAAGTCCTAAAAATGTAAGTATGTCCTTAAGCATTATCCTGTATTTAAGCAATTTTTCTTTCAATTTTGTTTATGCTTATACATTTACATTCTGCTTATACAGTTTTTGCACTTTACAAGTGATAACGTTCGTTTGTATTTCCTTTTAATTACAACATTTTTTTGTATGATATCTTTATAATATTCATTTGATTTTCTAATATTGATTCCTAGAACAACACATGCAATATTATAAGCGAAGGATCTTCATAATTTTATCCTAAAATGTAAGAATGTTCTTAAACAGAATCCTGTATTTAAGTAGTTTTTCATCACATATATACAATCTATGTTAATGTTCGTTTGTCATACCATCTAAATTTATAGCTTTGCTTTTATGGTTGTTGCCATCCTAGTTTTTTTTTAATTTCAATTTCTGACAGCCATACTAACCATCAGAAGTCACCAAAACAACCTATAAATTTATATTGTTTGAGGTGGGGAAGGAATTGTTTTAAATATCCTTAACCTTAATATAGACCAAGGTGAGTCTTCCCTAAATTTTGTAGCCTTCAGAATAGCCGTTTTTAAGATCTAACATCATACTTACATAAATGAATTCACAGCCCGGGGTTAATTTATTTTTTTTACTTTAGTTATTAAAAAATATCTTAGTAGCAAAGCTCTTTAAAACTGGCTTTTTATGGCCGTTCAAAATTAGAAACATTATTTAATAACAAAATGTTTATAAAAAAAGCTATTTTATAATATATAAAGAGTGTTAAAAAAAAACAATTGCTTCTCTTTTTTCAATATAAATCCATAAGTTTTGGTCAAAAACTTATAAAAAATAGCACAATTCATGCCCAAGCAATGAAAATGAGAAATCAACATTGAATTTTGAATTTACTCACCTCTCCATAGTACTACAGCTCGAGTCCTAGCCCTTGTGGAGAATTTTTCTCTAAAATTAAAAAAGAAAAAAAGTCCTAAGTACTTTTAATCTTGTAGATAGACCCCATAATGCGTAATTTTTTTATGTGGCATGTGAAGACCTTTCTATAGACACCTTAACCAGGTTTCTAACACAATCCTAGTCAATTTAGCAAAAAAAAGAAAGGTCTGTCAAACATCAAGAACTAGGCAGAGCTCTCATGTCTCAGTGTATGATGGTTCTGTCTTTTTTTTCTTCACAAGGGCTAAATCTCGAGCTTTAGTACTCTAGAGAGGTGAGTAGATTCAAAATTCAATGTTGATTTCTCATTGTTATTGCTTGAGCATGAATTGTGTTATTTAAAAGCGAAGCTTTTCTATATTGAGGGTCGGTTTGTCTGTCCGTCCGTCTATTACAGTTAGCTGTTTTCGTTAATTTAAACAGGATAGAATTTTCCTATTGATTTTTAACTTTGCAAGCTGATTCATATAACAGTTAGGTACGATTAGAAAGCGCAGCAACTCTATAAACGTTACCAGAAAGTCCGGACATCAATCTAAAACAAGCTGATTTTTAAAATTTTTTCACAACAAATTTTTTAATGTTAAAACTATCCTTTTCAACTATTTTTTTTAATACTGATCCCTATTACAACAAGGTATATGTTATAAGCGAAACATCTTTATAATAAAGTCCTAAAAACGTCACTATGTCCTTAAACAGCATCATATATTTAATCAAGTTTGCAACAAATATACTTACAATTTTGTATAGACATATGCATTAAATTCAGTTTATCCAGTTCTGACACTCTACAAGTGTTAAAGTTCGTTTGTCCTTCCATTTCAGAGCTTAGCTTTCATTGATGTAGTCATCCTTTTTTATAGGTTTTCGGCCAAAACTATAGGATTTATATTGAAAAAAGTGAAGCGATTGTTTTTTTTAACACCCTTTATATATTTATGTCCATCCGTCTGTATCTGTATAAAACTGGGGGAAACATAAATTTCTCGGCTGCTATTCAAGTTAAAGAGCCTAAAAGTTTCATGAGAATGCCCTATACCGATGAGCTCCAGTTTATAATTTTTTGCTCTGAGAGTCATTTGATTTATTTTGGAAATTTTAAATTACTTAGCTGCTATTCTATTTCTTAATCGATGAGCATCTAACTCTACTCTACTCTGTACGTCAGTCTGTTGGAAATGCTCTAATGGTCATTTGATTTGTATTGGATTTGTAAAGTCGTTTTATCCGTTTGTCTTTACATCCTTTCTATGAAGCAGAAAGCTGCGACTAATTCTTAAACACATAATAGTTATTTCTGGCATCATATTATAAAAAGCTTTCTGCGGATTTGTAGAAAACTGGATATAATAATGAGATAGATAGATAGATGGATAGATAGATAGTTAGATAGCTAGATAGATAGCTAGATAGATAGCTAGATAGATAGCTAGATAGATAGCTAGATAGATAGCTAGATAGATAGCTAGATAGATAGCTAGATAGATAGCTAGATAGATAGCTAGATAGATAGCTAGATAGATAGCTAGATAGATAGCTAGATAGATAGCTAGATAGATGGATGAATAGATACTTAGATAGATAGATAGAAACATAGAAAGATAGATACATAGATAGATAGATGGATTAATAGATAGCCAGATAGATGGTTAAATATATAGTAAGATAGCTAGATTCATATTCAAAGTTTAATTCATGTAAATTTGAAAATAGAAAGAAATAGAATTATTCCTATTAAATATTATTTTCAGGGAATTCTAATGATATAATGGGGTGGTTTTAATAACTGCTTACTCCCTCTCTTAGACCTTTGTCTGAAACAATTAAGATAAAAGGTAGATGAATTAACCTAAAGTAATGTTTCACTATCCCTTCTTAAAACTTGAAAATTTTTTCAAAATCTGTTAAAATAAATAAAAAGCTAAATTTTAAATGAAAGATAAATGCAAATAAATGTGTGCTTATGCTATCTAGGACTAATAAAAGCTTAATTGATAATTCTGGGACAATCAAAGGGGTATTAGTAAATATGCGTATTATTACATACAAATAGATTACTAGAGATCCTATAGCAGTATTGTATTAAACAGATGATGTCGTATACTCACCCCCCCCCAAAAAAAAAAAAATATCCTAAAACCTAAATAGTCTAGCAACGACATTTGTAAAAACCCATCTGAAATTTTGTAAATTTCTATCATGAGCAATGAAAAATTTTCATCTACCTAAAAAGTCATTTTAAAATGCCTAAGGTGATGTGGGGCATAGACCGGTAAGGGGCTAAACCGGTAATTTTTGACCCACCTTCATAAAATGACATTTATATCCATGTTTCTTTCAAATGACAGAAAAAAAACATAAAAGCAAATTTGTTCCTTATTACATTGCCTACAAAAAAGTGAAAATTTTGTGAGATGAATTTTAAGGGTACTGTATGGGTCTCAAAGTCGGACGAAAATTAAAAAAAAAAAAAATTTTTTAGTAGGTGTTTAAAGATTGACCTACACAAAAATTGGTAAGACTTTGCTTGGTATTGAAAGTAGCATTATTCCTCTCCAGTTATCACAAATAGCAAGGTCGCCTTTTTTTTGGCAATTTAATAATAATACCTTTGACCTAGTCATCTGGAAGCTTCTCCTTCCTCCAAATTTTCCCTAGTAAGTCAGTCAGGACCTTGACTGCAGTATCCAAGTCTGCCAGAAGCAGTTCTGCAGAAATCTGGTCTCCACCTGGTGATTTGTCTGCCTGTCCTTCAGTTTGTCTGTATTGTAAACTTTTCTTATGAGATTTTTCTTGTTTTTTGGCTGCTTTCAGACAAAGTTTAACAGTACAAATAACAAGGTTGTGGTCACTGCCAACATCTGCATCTCTAAAGACTCTAGTATCCCTTACTGACTTAATCCACTTTCTGTTTACTAGAGAATGATCAATCATATTCCTAGTTCGCCCATCTGGAGATTTCCAGGTTAGTTTGTGGATATCTTTGTGTTGAAATTGTGTTCCCATTACAACTAGTTCATTGTTAATGCAACACTCTAAGAGTCTATTACCATTGTCATTCCTGTCGCCAATTCCTTCAGTACCTAGTGCATCTTCATAGCCTCTTCTGTCTTTGCCAACTTTGGCATTAAAGTCACCATTGACCATCAGCAGGTCATGTTTAGGAATTTTGTGAAGTTCACTGGAAAGAAGACTGTAGAACTCTTCTTTAACTTCATCATTCTTATCATTTGTGGGTGCATACACTTGGAAAAATGTAGCTTTGCAGTATTTGGAATCAAATCTTGCCCTAATCATTCTGTCGGAGATTGGTTCCCATTATATTAAAGCCTTTGAGGCCTCTTTGTTTATGATGATTGCAACTCCGTGTATGTGGTGATGTTGGTTACAAGAGTAAAGAATTGTGTGCCCTGTATCTGTTTTCTAAAGTCCATGGCCAGTCCATTGAGCTTCAGCTATCCCAAGAATTGAAATATTGTACCTATCCATTTCCTTAATAACTTGAGCTGGTTTTGATGTTTCAAACATGGCTCACACATTCCAATTTCCGAATCTGATGTTATGTTTTGGATTTAACACTCCTGCCCTCAGTCTGTTGGCTTCCTTACGGGTTTGGCCACCAGTCATCATATTGTCAGGTATAACCTGACCTTGCATGACGTTATCTCCCTGAAACCATTTGACCAATAGGGATGATTTCTTTAACTTAAGCTATAATGCTAATAAACTAACTTTTAGTGTTTGAAATTCAACCCCCTGCCGCCAACCCCTAGCCCTATGGGGATCAAAAAAAAACCTAAAAATGAACCTAACCTTAATTTTCTCAGAAAAAAATTTATCAGTAGGTATGATTTCTTAAACTTAAGCTTTTATGGTTATAAACTAACTTTTAGTTTAGAAGTCATCCCCCTGCTGCCAACCCCTAGCCCTCAAGGGCTCAAAAAAATCCTAAAATGAACCTAACCTTAATTTTCTCATAAACCATTTGATCAATAGAGATGATTGCTTAAACTTAAGCTATTATGCTAATAAACTAACTTTTAGTGTTTGAAATTCAACCCCCTGCCGCCAACCCATAGCCCTTTGGGTCTCAAAAATCCCTAAAAATGAGCCTAACCTTAATTTTCTCAGAAACCATTTGATCAATAAGGATGATTTTTAAACTTAAGCTTTTATGCTTATAAACTAAGTTTTAGTTTAGAAGTTACCAGTAACCACATTATTAAAAGTTCAGATATTTTTTACTAAAGCTTTTATGTGTATAAACAATTTTTTTGTTTGGCAGATATATGGTTATATATTATAAAATGTTCAGATATTTTTAGAAGACAAGCTTTTCTATAGTTAGGGTCGGTCCGTACGTCCGTTTAGAGGGTTTTTGAGCCCCAGGGGGCTAAGGATTCAGGGTAGGGGAGTGACTTCTAAACCATAAGTCCTAGAAATCTGCTTTAATGATCAAATGGTTTCTGAGAAAGTTAAGGTTAGGTTCATTTTTAGAGGTTTTTTGAGCCCCAGAGGGCTAGGGGTTTGCAGCAGAGGGGTGACTTCTAAACTAGAAGTTAGTTTATAAGCATAAAAGCTTAAGTTTAAGAAATCATCTCTATTGATCAAATAGTTTCTGAGTAAATTAAGGTTAGGTTCATTTTTAGGGTTTTTTGAGCCCTAGAGGGCTAGGGGTTGGCAGCATGACTTCTAAACAAGAAGTTAGTTTATAAGTATAAAAGCTTAAGTTTAAGAAATCATCCCTATTGGTCAAATGGTTTCTGAGAAAATTAAGGTTAGGTTTATTTTTAGGGTATTAAGCCCCAGAGGGCTAGGGATTGGCGGCAGGGGGGTGACTTATAAACTAGAAGTTAGTTTATAAGCATAAAAGCTTAAGTTTAAGAAATCATCTCTATTGGTCTAATGGTTTCTGAGAAAATTAAGGTTAGGTTCATTTTTAGATTTTTTTTTGTTACCTGGAGGGCTAGGGGTTGGCGGTGAGGGGTTACTTCTAAACCAAAAGTTAGTTTATAACCATAAAAGCTTAAGTTTAAGAAATCATTTCTATTGGTCGAATGGTTTCTGAGAAAATTAAGGTTATGTTCATTTTTAAGTGTTTTTAGAGCTCCGGAGGGCTAGGGGTTGGCTTCTAAACTAGAAGCTCGTTTATAAGCATAAAAGCTTAAGTTAAAGAAATCATCCCTGGTCAAATGGTTTCTGAGAAAATTAAGGTTAGGTTCATTTTTAAGGGGGGTTTTGAGCCCTGGGGGGCTAGGGGTGGGGGTAGGAGGTTGACTTCAAAACCATAAGATGTTCATACCCATAAAAGCTTAAGTTCAAAAAATTTACAGGGTTCATCAAGTGGTTCCGGAGAACCCCCCCCCCCCCCCTGCCTCAAAAAAGATCTTGTTGATCTTGTAACTATGGCTGTATTTGTACTTGATTTAATCAGGAAAGTTGAATAATGAGAGAAAAGTACAAAAGGGAGATGTTTCTATAGATTTTATGGTTTCCATACACCATAAAAAGTTACACCCAAATTGGCATATTTTTTAGTATTTTTAATAGTTTTTCAGGAAATAGAAAGATATTTCAAAACTGATTACTTAGGTTTGTAAGGAAACTGTTTCAGCATCTTAGGTTGACTTATGGCCAAATACATGTTATTTTATGATCAAACATAAAAAAGTAACAGACTTTAATTGCTATTTGATATGGTAAATTGTGTTTTTTAGTAGAGATGCTACTCTATAATTCCAAACATTGTCCATCTGTCTGTCCATCAGACATAGAAAGGGGGAAACATGATTTTCTCGGCTCCTATAAAAGATAACATTTTTTGACAACATTCTCATTATTAAGGAGCACAATTAACTAATAAACATCAATGGCGGTTGGACGATATCTTTGGTGTTTATGGTCCGATTTCCAAAATTTTTTAGTTATAGATATCAAAATTAAATTTCCTGCCATTTAAAGAAAACAACCATGACAGTCAGACTGCCTTTTTGCAGGTTTTTGGCTATTTTGAAATGTTTTACATATTTCCTGATATCTTTGGTGTTTTTGGTCCAATTTTAAAACTTATTTGGGATATCCATATCAAAATAATTTTTCCCATTGTTATGAGCATCCCTTATGTTATTTACTTTGACTGTCATTATTATACAAATTATGTGTTTATTTTCTCCAATAAATCTATTCTTGATTACGTATTCCCATGATTTTTTGTGCTTCGCTACTTATGGATATTGTCATCCTTGTTTTATCATACAACCAATAAATAATCTAATGTATAATTATATAGTCCGATTTTTCTAAATTTTTTAGGTTAGGGATACAAAAATTAAATTTCCTGTTGTTTTAAGAAAACATCCATTACGGTCAAACTGCCTTTTAGCAGGTTTTTGGCTATTTTAATATGTTTTACATATTTCCTGATATCTTTGGTGTTTTTGGTCCAATTTTAAAACTTATTTAGGATATCCATATCAAAATAATTTTTCCCATTCTTATGAGCATCTTTTATGTAATTTACTTTGACCGTCATCATTATACAAAATATTTGTTTATTTTCTCCAATAAATCTATTCTTGATTACGTATTCCCATGATTTTTTATGCTTCGCTACTTATGGATGTTGTCATCCTTGTTTTATCTTACAACCAATGAATAAAAATAAAAGTATGAAAACGGATATTTTTAATATAACCCATTCGCCATTGACAGAAATTAATAATCTATATCTTAATTTCTTCATTGGGTTGGGGCAATTTGTATAAGAAAAAAATATTTAGTGATTTTCAACAAATTATGCCTTAAAAAGCGGTTTTTCCAAAGTACCTATTATTGGAAGATTTTTGGATCATTACCAATTTAAAGAGTGTGCAAAAATGCGTGCATTTTTAAAAATCAAATTGCGCTGCTTGTGTTAATAGTAGAAAAATGTTATGCATACCGTTAGAATTTTCATAAACTCTAGTTTTTGGAAATATATGTATCATATTCATGCTATTTGTATTATAGAAGCTATGTTGGAAAATATGACAAGGGTTAAAAAGTTTTAAGTAAGTTGGGATATTTTACCACGTAGTTCCTAAATTTTACATAGCACAGGAATATTTCTTAAACACCCAAAAACTAGAGTTTATGACAATTCTGACGATATGCATAACATTATTCTACTATTAACACAAGCCGCGCAATTTGAATTTTAAAAATTTACACATTTTTAAAATTGGTCATGATTTAAAAATCTTAAGATAATAGGTACTTTGGAAAAACCGATTTTTAGGGCATAATTTGTTTAAAATCGCTAAATATTTTTTTCTTATACAAATTGCCCCAACCCAGTAAAGAAATTAAGATATAGATTATTAATTTCTGTCAATGGCAAATGGGTTATATTAAGCAATACTTTTGTCCTATAAAAAAACTCTTTATAGTTAAAAGACAGATAGGTAGATAGATAGCCTAGATAGGTATTTTGATTGATTTGGTTGATTCCCACCTATAATTTTTGTTCTGCAGAAAAGGGAATTTAGTTTATTATTATCTATAGTCCATTGTCTTATCTCTTGAGATCCATAGATATATCAACTTAAAGGGATAGTTGCATGAAGTGCATTTCAAAAAATTTATTGCAAGCAAACGTAACATGTATACCATCAAACATATATAATATTGTATTACAGTAAATAACAAACAATTAGACATAACGAAATTAGTCGTCATGCTTTTTTTATGAATATAGCCAGTTATATAAATAACATATTTCACAAAAATACTATTTTAAGTCCTAATATTTTTAAACTACATGGTAGAATATTTAATTTTTCCAAATGTATGCCCTATAAATGTAAAGGAGTAGTTTCACGAAATGCATTTGAACTTAATTTAGTGAACCACATATTTTTTCCTAGTTAATGGGTTAAGCTACATTTATATAGCATATATTTGAAATAAATTAAATTTTCTACCACGTAGTTTTTAAAATATCAAGACTTGAAAATTGTCTTTTTGTGATATATGCAATTTAAAAAGACGATTTTCAAGTCTTATTATTTTAAAAACTATGTGGTAGAAAATTGAAATTCTTTCAAATACAGGGTGGGCCACATAAATCCGGACTTTTTTCAAACGGCCATAGCACCAAAACTACTTGACCAATCAGGACGTTTGACCACACTATAGAAAGCTTAGGTAATTACCCTTTTGTCCATAAAAATTTTTGGAGGATGGAGGACGCGTACTCTGAGCTGGCAGCGCATATGTTCAACATGGCAGATTCGAAATTAGCGCTAGTTTACCCTAGATTCTCAACATGGGCCCACTAAATCTGATCTCAGCCGATCTGTAGCTGAGATAGACTAATGAAACTTGTTGGAGATACTGTTAAATACATATTTAAGACACTAGAAAAAACTAGAGCTCTCTATCACATCTGGTTTGGCCGTAGTTCTCCGGCAAAGTGAAACGTGGCAAATTTTAAGGTGTCAAAAATGTCAAAAATCTTGAAAATTTCTTGGTTCTCGACTACATGTGCCCATTTGGAACCTTAAAAATCGTATTAGACTATGGGTTGCGATGATAACCATAGCTTAATCTTCATGCCATTTCCAAAAAGGTATAAAACGTTGTTCTAGCTTAATTGTGGCCAAAATGAGAGCCACCGTGTCGAATGGTAGCTTGAAAGATAGGTATATTTGGATCCTGCGGTTACTCACGTCCCTAAGGAGATGTGGCCTCCCAGCAGCCCCAATCTTCATACAATTAACTTATGGGCCTGGTGCGCCATTAAAGCACGAACCAATAGACGCGCCTATACCACAAAGACCTCCCTCATTGCCATTATCAAGGAGAACTTCGCCATCTTAGACAGGGACATGGTGACCAGGGTCGGGGGGCGGTTTAGGGGGCGGGTAAAGGCGGTGATTGAGGCTGGCGGCGATTTTATTGAATAATCTAATAGTCATATACCTAGTTTACTTCCCAGTTTTTAAAATTCAATAAAATCTTTAAAATTGACGATTTTATGTTCATTCGTTTAAAAATAAGAAAAAGTCCGGATTTATCTGGCCCACCCTGTATATGCCATATAAATGTAGTTTAAACATTTAACCAGGATAAAATATGCGGTTCACTAAATTAAGTTCAAATGCATTTCGTGAACCTACCCTTTTAAACCATTGAGCAGGAAAAAATATACAGTTCGCTAAATTCAAATTTAAAGGCATTTCGTGCAACTACCCCTTTAAAAAAAGAATTATATTTAACTCCATGCAGAAGCAGAGATTCCGTTGGACCAAAATATAGATATATAGAATAGATAGTAGATAGTTAGACATGTAGCTGAATAAGTAGATAGATAGAAACAAAGCATATTCTATATGTTTTCATTATAACAAGGATGACAACATTCATTAAAGTGAAGCACTGAAATGGAAGGTCAAATGGACATTAACGCTTGTATAATGTCTGAACTGAATAATCAGAATATAAATGTATAAGAGTCGAACCAAAATTTTAAGTAAATTTGTTGAAAAACGGCTTGATACAGGATAATGTTTATGGACATACTTACATTTTTATAGAGTTGCTTCGCTTATACCTAAAATCAGATCAATCGGATACTTAGATCACATAAAAGTTTGTTGTTAAAAAAGTAAAAAAATCAACATGTTTAAAATGGACGTACGGACATTCTGGTAGTGGTTATAGAGTTGCTACGCTTTCTAAATCGTACCCAACTACTGCAGGAATAAATAGGACAATTCTAACATGCCTAAATTAACGAAAACAGCTATCTGTTACGGACGGACGGACGTATGGACGGACCTACCATAATCATAGAAAAGCTTCGCTTTTAACAATTTTACTTTGTTGGTAACTATTCTTAAATTAGATTAGAGTAACATTGTGACTGTGCATATGGGTGTGTGTTTGTCTTTCTGCCTGTGTGTACCAAGAATCTCGCTAACCACTGGACCATTAGTTCTCTTTCACATTGTTGCTTTTGTAGGTCTTTTCTAAATGGAACCACAACCCTCCAAAGAGAAGGGGGGGTGGGGTTAAAGGAGTGATTTCGCTCAAAATTATCCATAATTTCAAAACTTCTATTCTTACAGTTTATTTAATTGTAGCAAATCTAGGCTATTACTCACTTGAAGTTATATCTTAATCTTTTTAAAATATATTTATTCTTAGATAATTAGATAATAAACAAAGATAAGTAGAAATAGTTATATCTGCAGCAAAAGTTTTTAGTAGCTGCATTTCTTTAATAAGAAGAATATAATCTCTCCATGTAGGGGAGACTGTACTGGGTATGTATGGCCAATATTTGAATAAAGCTGAAATAAAGTAGAGTTGCAGCGCTATTTTTACTCAAAAAAAGTATCCTATAATTGGATGATAAGAAAAATGTTTAAGCTAAGTTCAAATAGAAATAAAAATTTAACAAATATGGAACAGTTTTAGCTGGAAAATAAAGATAAATAAATGATTTTAAAATTAGATGTTTTATAAATACAAATTATACAGTAATACAACTTTTTATTATAATAATTAAATGTGATTTTTTTTGTATGTATATTATAACAATGGTTTAATGCTTTTTTTAAACACAATCTCTCAAAAGTGCAGGTTCTATTGGCTATAACCCATAAGATAAGAAATTAAAGTTTTTTTGTTTGAAGCAAAATATCTTGGAAATGGGATATCAAACTTTATAATCCATTTTTCTAATGTATCAAAATTTCATAGCTAAAACATACAGATACTATATTACTTTTTACTTTATTTTTAGAATATATGTAGTTTTTGGAAATATCCTTTGGCCCCATGTATTGATATTTCAGGGATTAAGTGGACGAAAGGCTACATTTTTCACTGGTACCCAAAGCTTTCTAACTACGTTATTTGTTTATTGAATCAAAACTTTGGGTATTTTTATTGATTTTTTATATGATTGTATCAAACTTTTTAACATTTTATTTTAATGTGCAGAAGGGGTAATTTAGTTTATCATTATTGGAAATGTTGTTTGTCAATGTTGAGGATTATTTTATCCTCCCTATCCCTTTTTTCACACGTTTCATTTTGTGTTTTAGTATCAAATAATTCAGGAAAAAAGGAAAAAATACAAGAGAAAGATTTTGGTATTTTTATTCAGAAAGGTATAAACTATATTTTATTTCATAAATCTTTAATTTTGACCAGAACAGGTTTAAGGCTATTTTACCCACAAATATAGATACATACTTCTTCTTTTCAAATGTTTATTTTTAAAAATTTAACTAATTGTAATAAAAATGTTGTTACTAAGTATTGGATATTTATTCCTGGTCACTTTACTGTTAACTTCATCCATGAATATCTTTTAGGAAAAGTCCCCCGGAGAGTGTGTGAACTGTTTTTATGACCTTATCCCATGTAAATTAATTAAAGCATAATACTCATTTTTTTGTATTTATTTAAATTTTGATTTTTATTTATTTTTAACAAATTTTGAAAAGTTTTTCATGTATGAAAAATAGTTAAAGATATGTTTTTAAAAGGGATAGGGAAACATATACTTTAGTATAATACATTTACTTTCTTAAGCATATAATTGTTGAATTAAAAATACATTTGTATCATTGCCATACATAGTTAAGACTTTCAGACAAAAGTCTAAGGGAGTGGGAAGGCAGTAATCAAAACCACCCAATGACATCATTAAGATTCCTTGAAAATAATATTTGGTAGAACTATTTATAGATATTTCTATTATTATAAGAATCACTTTTGTGTAAGAATATTTTTTTATTGGGTAACAGGAAACATTGGACAATTAAACTTGACATTTGTTGTGTGTCTTTAAAATTTTAAAACAGTGTGGTTGACAAAACAGCACAAACGTACACAACTTTTTGCTTCACTCCTATTATTTCACATACCCACTTTGGCAATTATTTCTTTATGTGTTAGCACTTAGCCTTTCCATGTTCTGTCTATAACACAAGAAACCATAATATTTTTTTTTATTGTACCCTTTTTATTACTTTACAACAGCTAGAAGTTTTATAGTTATGAAGGGACACTTGGCAATAAATATTTGAGTTTAAAACAACAATTTGTTAAATATCTTACTTTCAATTTCTTATTAACTTATTAAACTTATATTGGTTCAGCAGTTATCGAGATCTTATGCTACACACTAACAGACATATGTTACTTTCTTAAAAAGATTTAGCATTTTACAATTATCCCGGGGCCTGTGAGAGATAGAAAAATCGAAATATAGATACATAGAAAGATACAGTGTGGCCACAACCAAAAAAATACTGATACTGAAGAAAAAAAGGAAATACTGAAAAAACTGAATCCTAAAATAAGAAAAAATACTGAAATACTGAACAAAAAAATACAAATACTGAATAAGTATTTTTTTATATGATTCCTCATTTCAAAATTTCATCATAGCTTTATTATTAGGGGGATATTTTAAAGATCTTTTAATTTTGCCTCTTAGATTTTCTTGCACCAATTAAGCAGAAAATGACTGATAAATATTTTAAATGATTACAAAACTTAAATACTTTTTAGTTGAGTTAAGAGCATAGACGTCCAACCTTTTTTTTTTTTTGGGGGGGGGGGTAAAATTTTTTTTAAGGGGGGGGGTAATTCGCTTTTGGTTCGCGCGCCGCAAATTTTTTTTACCCCCCCCCCAAAATTTTTACCCCGGCGGTAAAATTTTTCAGGGTAGGGGTAAATTTTGAATGGGGGGGGTAAAATGAAAAAAAATTTGGGGGGGGGGGGTAATCGCCACTTTACCCCCCCCCCTTGGACGTCTATGGTTAAGAGCATGCTAAAAAACTTTACCTTCAATAATCATGCAAAGTACTCACCTTAGATTATTCATTCTATTAATAGACAAAAAAAATATCTGAAAAAATACTGTATAAAAGCATCTCAAATATCTAAAAAATTTATATTTGAGATGAAATTGAAAAAAAAATGTATATTACCATAAAAAAAAAGCAAAATTAATGTACAAAGTTATAGGGTAATTTAAAGGAAAGTAAAGTGAAGCGCGAAGCGCCGAAAAAAATCTGACATCAACTACTTGAAAAAACATCTTATTTATGCAAATTTTTTTGGAATTTAAGAAATAATGAAAATACTGAATCATGAAAATTTCCAAAAACTAAAAAATACTGAATAAAATTTTCAAATACTGAATATTCAGTATTTACTGAAAATACTGAACCCCCAATTTCCAAATACTGAAGAATACTGAATATTTTCAGTAAACTGAAAAATGTGGCCACGCTGAAGATAGATAGATAGTCCGTTTGATGGATAAAAAGATAGTTAGTAAGCTAGCTAGCTAGATAGATAGATAGTCCGTTTGATAGATAGTTAGATAGTCTGTTAGATAGATAGATAGATTGATAGATAGATAGATTGATAGATAGATAGATTGATAGATAGATAGATTGGGTCATGCGTAGATTTTGCATACGTGTAGATTTTCTGAATAGTAGTATTTCTGAAAAGGTCTATTCATAATCTATTCATAACAGTTCTAATTGTATGCAATGCAAACAGATCATAATTTTAAAGAAATTTTATTTTATTAAGTACAACTTTTTTCTCATTTAAAAAGTAAACGTATTTTTAAAGGTAAATAGAAATATTTTAAAAATAATTTAAGATTTTTTTAAATTAAATTTTTTCAAATATTTTTTTTTATATTTTAAAAAACGTGATTGTATCTTGGAGTACTGTAAACAATTATAGGTCAATAAATGATAACATAATCAACCTTTACTTTACAAGAAATCTTAGTTTGTAAAGACTTAAATTATTTTAGTGGAAACAATTTATTTTTAATTTACTTATCCCTGTATCCCTGAGAAAGGGTAAAATTACAAGAAACAGCTGCTGTGCAGTTTTCAATAATTTATACCATCAGGTTAAAAATTAAAGTCATACCTTTCATGCAAACTCAGCACTTTTAATTAAAGTGCCTTTTTTGGAATCAGTTTTTTTAGTAGAGTGTTTTTTGATTAGGTTTAAAAAAAGATTTAAAAAAGAAAAACAATTTTGGATATTTTCACCTATATTAACCATCATTTTGTGTTACTCTCCCTCATTACAATAATATTAATTTCTAATAAAAAAAACATGTTTCTAGTACTTTCAATAGGGCATTTACCTTGCAGGACCCTGTGTGTTATTTTGTGTTAACAATTATTGTTAATTAACTTTTTAAACTTGTTTGTTAGTTATCCTTGACAGAAAATTTTTGGACAATTAAACAACTTCCTGTGTGAAAATTAGAGTTGGGGAGTTAATGTAATAAGGATAAGCAGTTGAATTTTAAACAAACAAAACAAACATAAATATTACCATAATTTCACAGCATAAACAAGCTAAAGATAATTTTCTTCTTATACCTTTTAAAAAAAATATTATTTGAAGAAAATTAAATCGAATTATACTTCAATTCAAGTTTTAGCTAAGATTTTCTAAATCTACGTATTGACTTTCTATTATAATATCTAAAAAAAAGCAGTGGCATGCACAGTGTATACCAGGAGTTGGTGCAACCGTTAGCGGTTGAAAAAAGTGGAAGACAAGCGATCCCAATTTTAGTTTTAAGGGGGGTGTTGACATCCTTCTATACACTCCTATCATATGCCACTGATATCGCATGTTTTTCACATTTTTACGACAAATTAAGATAAAATTTATGTTCAGATTCTTAACTTTACGAGGAGGAGGAGTAATGTAATTAATAAAGAGGAAAATACCATTTTGTAACTTCATGTTATTCCATTAAAAACGTCTTATTTCGTTTCCTTATGCTACAATTAATATTTTTTATCGATCGATATTCCATAAATCACTAGAGAATCCGTCGAAAATAAGCTAAAAGAGTTTAAATATTGGGAAAATTCGAAGAATTCGATAAGTATTTAGGAACCAATCGAAATGAAACGAAGAAATTCGCGAGAATAATCGGATAAATAAAACCAGTTCGAAATCGAAAAAATTTTATGGTAGGTAGTTATTAAAAAATTCTTTTTTCTTAAAAAAAAGAAACATTTTAAGTAATCTGAAAAAATACTGAGAAAAGAACTAATATGCAATTTAAAAAATTCTGTTTTATTTAAGCATTTTTTTAAAAAATGAAAAGCATAAATAAAAATAATACAAATGCATAATAACTTAGTTCGGCAGAGTTACTATGAAGGTTTGAGAAGACTCGATGGCTAGAAGATCTTCGCCGTTGGCTCTAACCTCCGGAACGTCTTGAGGGAGGGGATAACCATCGTTGTTGAGAGGGCATCCTTGGGGGTCTAGATAGCCCGAAGCTAACAAAATCTGGAAGATAAGAGCGCGGTTCAGAGGCGCTGAATGGGCTGAGGACCAAGAGGGAGTCGTCCGTGAAGCGATGGAATTGGAGGCTTGGTCTGTAAGGGCTGCTAAAGACCTGGGGACTGCTGTGCTCGAGGATTTTAGCATAATCTTGGAAAAAATCTCAATAAGCGTTGTATCATCAATAGCTCGATAATGTTGAGCTGTAGCTATGGAGCGCCATCTGCCTAAGACTCGGATATGATCATCGCTCATACCTAATCTAAAGGCAGATGACACTCCTAAGCTTTTAGCAGATTTAGATGTAATTTTATGCTTAAGTCCTAAGTTACTATAAATTAAGTTTACATCCTTCATTAAGGTGGAAGCTGAAATGGCGTAACATCCATCCGCGACTAGGATTCTAAAAAATATAATTACCAATAAAATTTGTGACAACTTAAAAAAGGAAAAAGAAATGTATGAATGTATTATGCTTAAAAACTCGCCTAGAAGATTTCGAAGTGGTACCATTCCCTGTACGGGGCAGCAAATAGCTCGTATCCAAACAGGAAGTATCTGATGAATACAACCGGAGCCTATTGTAATACAGGACCAGCAATGAATAGAGACAATACTCTGATCCATTGAAGATCACGTAACTGGTGGAGCCCTCAAATCTAGAAAAATAATGTTTATGTTTTTGTGTAAAAAACAATGATATTCTAAATGAAATGCAGAGTTGAAGAATGTATAATAAATTTGGAATTTTGAAAAAAGATTTTTCTGGAATTTTCTTTAACAATTTTACGGTAGAAGAAAATAGGTAATGGTTAAGAAATCGTTTATAATTATAAACATTTTAAACTAAGACATTAAAAAACTTTGAAAGAATTTGTAATAAGATAATTAGAAATTATTTTGCAATTATACTGTAATTTCTAATTTAATAGTAAGTAAAAAATAGATAGAAAAGAATGTCGTATGATATTTGAAAAAAAAATCTGGAAAAAATTTTGGAGAAAAATAAAGAATTTAAGGAAGATTTTCTTGTTAAAAATAAGTACCTAGGGTCAGTCTTAGAAGATCTGAAGGTTATGCTCATTGCTGGCGTGTCTCCTAGTGTGGTAACCGCTAGATCACAGGCTCTCAATCTTAACAGGTCAGATATGCGCGCGCACAAGCTGTACTGAAGGTGCTGAGCCACGATTGCTCGGAGGGTCACAATTGGAATCTTAAGAAAACAAAGTTTCTATTAGAAAAACAATATTAATGGAAAATACAAAAGCGTAGAAAACTCCATATCTTAAAATAGTTGGCCCAAAAAAAACTAAATTCGAATTTTTAATAAATAAGATTTCTATTAGAGATCAATATGAATGTTAGAAAAACGTAAAAAACTCCGTAATATTAAATGTAGTTTGGTCCGACAACTTAAACATAGCTAAGTAATAAGTATGAATCAAAATTTATTCGAAAAAAGGATTTATGATTCATATGAAACAAATTACCTGATCTGGATTCTTTAGAAAAGGTGTCACGTGCTTATCGATGGCCAAAGTCAGGTATTTTATGGGCAGTTTAGGCGCTTTCTTGGTCAAAGGCTGTTCTGCAGAGGCTCTTCTCGTGATTCCCTGATACATTCTTTCAATTTGGGGGGTCCAAGGGGATTTCATATCTAAAGCACTGGCTAAAAAATCTATCGCGCCTGCCAAACCGACTACGGCGGATTTTTTAGCTGCGGAATCCTCTAAGTATTCTATGTAGGCGGCTAAATCCTTTTTTGAAAAATTTAACAGAGTTTTATTTCTGTTTTCGCAAAAAATTTCAAAACGGCGTAAAGTACGATTGTGGAGTAGTTGCGTGGACTTAGTTCTTGAAGACGCTGTCAATTTTATATGGCGTTTCCTTTTTTCGGAAAGGTTGTATTTCTCTAAAACTGACGGAAAATACAGAGGGCCTCTCTTTTCTAGAGGTCTGTTGTCTTTAAAGGTTTGTAACTGAGCATTAAACTTATGATAATTTACAGTTGAATGTTTGAAAGACGTTCTCATTGTAAGGATGCTGAAAAAATTTTGTACAATTCATTAAAAAACATATTGATTAAAATTGTGGTAAAGGAATTGCATAGTCTTTACCGGTATGAATCAATAAAGCGAGAGTTTTAAACGTCTTATGACCGTTGAAAAAATTATTTGGTGTAGAAGCAATGTAGTAAGGATCCCAGAGCAGAAAATTTTTTACAAAAGAATTAAAATAAGATCCTTTAACAATACAATTCCAGAAAGGGTATGTCGGCCATAAGGGCAAAACTACCACTGCTGTTATATCCTCATATAATTTTAATTTATTAAAAACACGAGAAAGGAGAGAAATTGGGGGGTGGATGTAGTAGCATTCTGAACTGGTCAGGGAAACTGTGAAAAAATCAATATCAAAACAATTTAGTTGGGGGAAAGGGGAAATGAATTTCTCTACTTTACAATTCTTAGATGTTGCGAAACAGTCAATTGAAAATTTGATAGAAAAATAACTTTGAAGAAATTGAAAATCGTTAGAACTAATCCCGAATTCATTAGAGGATTTAAAAAGCTTAGAACCTAAATCTGCTAAAGTAATGAGTGAACTGTCTCAGGGCATCCATTTAGGTATAATACGGATTGCGTATTGGAACTCTAGAATTTTTAATTGAATTAATAATTTTTGAATAACTAAATTACGGCTTCCAATACGCAAAAAAGAGTAAAGGCACATGCTATCCGTTATCCAAATAACCAACTGTCCTTTAAGGGTGGCGAAATAATTGCTATAATGTTCAAAAGCTTTAACAATACTTAAAAGTTCTCTATGGCCTGAAGATAATTCAGCCTCTTGTGGAGTAAATAAATAATCAGAAATAATCTTACAGTCTCCAGCTTTGAATGAAAAGGCTGAGTGGTCAGAGGCGTCTGACACAAAAATATTACAATATTTGTTTAAATCATTAGGATCAATGTTGTCAATTAAGAAAGATGTTTGATGGGGGGAAAAAACTTCTATTGTTTTGGATTCAGTACGAATTGGTTGTCCGTTTAAAGAAACAAAATGTTCTTTACAGAGGGACAGCTCTTGAAACATATCTGCATTGACAAACAAAGCTCCTTTCCAGCCATACTGTGAGGTGTAAACACCAAGGGCATGATTAGAGTTTCTAGCCACGACGCGAATAAAATCTCCATGACTAAAATATGCATGACATAATTTGCCTAAAAAGGAGGCTAACATAGTAACATCTACAGGATCATTAGAATCAAAAGCAGCTAAAATTTTGTCAAGAAGAAATAAAACTTTCTGAATTTTAACAATGGGCAAGGAAATTATCATTTTACTACTATCAAGAATAAAACCTAAATATTGTATACGACGAACAGGTTCTAGTTGACATTTAGAAAGTTGAAAATGCCAACCTGCACATAGTAAAACTGATAGGACAAAGTGAGTACTAAGAAGACATTTAAAATAATTTAATTCGACAGTCAGGCCGTCATCAATATAGACACTCACGTCTATATTGTGACGGTGACAAAAATGTTTAACTGGGCGTATCAAGGCATCAACTAGAAATACGGCTGAGGCAACCCCGAAGGGAAGCCTCAAATATTTGTAAAAAGAATAGGAATTATCAGCATTTTTATAACAAAAACCAAAAAGTTCAGTAACGGCAGGATGTAGATGTACTTGGTGGTACATGCCCCGCAAATCCCAAGATGTAAAAAATACATCCTGAGAAATGCGAGGCAGCACTGTCTTAATGTCATTTAAAGAGACGTTCTCCGGCTGGAGAAGTAGATTAATGTGGCGGGATAAGTCGATGCACAATCTAAAAGCAGGAAATATTTCGAAAAAATTTAAAAAAGGGGTGAAAATGAAAGAATTTTTTGAAAAAATGAATTCAAACAAAGAATATTTGAGAGGTAGGGAAAAGAATTGAAAACGAAAAGAATATTATATAAAAGGGGGTAGAAAAAAAGAGGGGAATCAAAAAAGAATTGAAAGAAGAATTTGGGATAATATTTATGTGTCGAAAAATTTCCTGAGTTTAGTTGTGTTAGTTAAACTACATGTTCTACTAGCTACCGTAAGAGGTGAACAACAATAAGGCTGATGATCGATTTGAGCAATAATACCTTTGTCTAGCAAAGATTGAATTTCTTGACGAACAAATTCTGGATTGCGGACAGCGCTATTGTTGTTCTTCTCGAAATACGGTAACACTGGAGATGTAAAAACTTAAAAAAGATAGATTATGGAGAATAATTGTAAAAAGAAAAAATTTGTGGAACAATTTCATATAATAAATAAAATGTGAAAAGAATTATTCTCAATAATCTACCTGGTTGATATCCAAAGGTAAGTGTTTGCAAAACAAAAGATGGTGCATTAAGAATATTTTTATAGAAATTAATTGCTGTAAGTGAATGAATAGAATAAGCTGGCGAATAACTAGATAAAAAATCCGATTGAATATCATATAAACGTTTATAATGTTCATAATCTTCTGTGAAACAAAAATTTTTTAGAGAAGCGATATGAAAATTTGGAATGTCTGAGGTAGGTATCGGTAGGTTTAAATCTTGAATAGCGTAAAGCGGGGTAGAATTATTATTTAGAGTTGGCGGAAGGACAGTCTTCGACTTTATGACCTTCGCCGTTACATCCGTGACAGCGAAGAGATCCTCGACCTCGTCCTCGGGATCCTCTACCCCTAGGGTTTGAGCCTCCATTTGAGTTAAACCGGCCGTTAGAGAAGCCGCCACGTGCTCCTCTGCTATAGTCCCCTCGAAAGTCAGGCAGGGAATCCGAGATACGTTGCTGCTGGGTGGTGAGGTAGCGTCTGTTACCTGCTAGCGCCACCCGGTTGGCGTGGCCGATGTTTTTCGAAAAAGCCAGTTCGATGTACCCGATGGAGCTTTCAGCTATCTAGATAAAAATGAAAATCTTGATAATTTTGAATAAAATATGTTAATATCTAGCTCAATGAAAAGAAATGTGTCGTAGGAATTATCTTTCCTGTATATGACAAAATAATGAAACTTAAATGAACTGAAAAATAATGCAAATGTCACAGAATAATATTATAAACTTCTTTTCTGTGGTGCGGAAGCTAATAAAACTGGTGTTAATCAAATGTTTGCACGTCTTCTTTAAAAAACAAATTTGAAAAACTAAATAGATTTCATAGATAAGAAACGGTTTCTATTGATCGAATCTGCACGTAAAAAATAAGAAAACTAAAAAATGGCATAGGTTTAGTTATTATAAAACGAAAAAGAAGAAAAATTTTATGAATTTCTTGCCTTTATTGCTTGATAGCAGGCTTGCAACGACTGCTGTAGGTCATATAACAAGTTCTTGGGGGCTTTCAACGCCACAAGACGCTTCGCAGCATCCTCAACATAATTCTTCGAACGGCAGGTGTCTCTTAAGACGCATTTTAAAAATGTGAGAGAGACGTCATTCTTTTCATCCAAAGACTTAATAGAAAAAACTATTGTGAGATTTCCAAGAAAAGAATTTCAAATTTGAAAAAAGATAAACATGGATAAAGAAATTAAACAAAAAAATTAATATTTGAAATAGCAAAAAATACTCAAATGTGGAAAAGAGAAAAATTTTAAAGGAATGTAGAAAAAGAAAATGCCCTTAACCCAAAATAACTGCCCTTTTTTGTTTAAAATAGACTAAATAACCCCTACATATATTAAAAAATATATGTTTGATCAAAAAATTTTTGTTAAAATGTTTTTCTTACGTTTAAATGTTCGAAGAGGCGTTCCCGTTCGGCATGTATGTCTGCTGTCGTCATGCCTATCCAAGCAGGTGGGTCGGACAGTATTTCAGCTGCTCGCCGGAGGCGACGTCTAGCTTTTCGGCCGCCTACTAGTTGGCTGCTACTGTCAGAATCGGAAGAGTGCTTCTTGCTCTTCTTCTTTTTCTTCTTCTTTCCTAAAGAAAGAATGTATGAAGACATAATAATCCGAAGAATAACGTCAAATATTCAGTCGGTGTTCATAGAAACAAGAAATTTATCTTTCAAATGAATTGAACCAAAATAAATTTCTGTAAAGAATATCGTAAAAATTTTCAAATAGTTCATAAATGGGAGAAAGAAAGGATTTTCTTTTAAATATTTAAAAAAGTACCTTTCCTTTTCCTTTTAGGTTCATCTGATTCCGTAGAACTCGACGATGAAGAGAAAGAACTGGAAGAAGAGGAACTACTAGAGTAGCGTTTCTTCTTTTTTGACTTCTTGCGTTTAGGGGAAAAATCATCTAAAAAAAATAAAAAAGATTTAAAAAGAAATAAAGTGGAAAAAGGTTTATGGCTGTAAAAAAGGAAAGAATAAAAAAGAGGGGGGGGAAAAAAATTAAAAATTTGAGAAAGAAAAAATGTTTGTAAGGGTAAAAAACTGCTAAGAAGACAAAATTCATATGAACTTCAATTTCTCAATCATTGAATCAAAATCATGAGTACTAAGTATGAATTTTACCTGAAGACACTGAAGCATGTCTGACAGGCATCTTAACTTTCTCAGATTCAATGTGAGGAGCTGCTGACACTGAAGGTCGCGCTGGAGCTGCAGACTCTTGAAGTCGCGCTGTCATTTTCGGAGGCTGATTAATTTGTGGCACAAAACCTATCCCCGGCAAATATGAGCCGGCTGGGGGAAGGTTATTTAACCCCAATGGATCTTTCGGATCCTGGGGAATAATCGTTTGTGCGACCGATGACGGACCTGGAGCTACAACCGACGAGGGAGCTGAGGTATTGACTGGAGCCGAATAGGATCTAGACAAATTTGTGGTAGGAACCACTGTGGATGCGGGGGGGGGGGAATTATCCTCATCTGAGGAGTTGTGCGAATGTCCTGTAGGAACAGGCATTTTTAGGTCTGAAGAGGAAATTTAAATTTAAAAGAAAAAATTTAACAAACAATGTCAAATTAAAAAACATTCACGAAAAAATTCATGCAAAAGTAATAACAAAATAAGACATGCTGTAATTTTTAACAATCAGTATTTTGTAAGAAAAGAAAATCTAAAGAGGAAAAAAAAAAAAAATTAAAATTAATTCAAGAAAAATAGTGTTTGAACATTAAATGAAAGAAAAATAAGAATTTTTTGGATAAGAAAGAAAAAGAAAAAATTAAGTAAATTAAATCAATCAAGAAGTGACAAGGTGTTGCGACATTCTGCTTCAAAATCTTTAAAAGACTGGCCAAAATTATCATAAACAGATTTTGCGGATAAAAAACTGTCATCTAAAGTATGGTTAATTTCTTCTAATTGATCTTTAAAACGAGATGCACGATTAATCAACTCTCTGACTACTAAATGTTTATCAGTTTTACTTTGATAAACGACAAAATAATGCAGGTTTAAGCCTAAAATCTGCTTATAGGCAACGATATTGTGAGCATGGAATGACTTAACATTCCTGAGTTTATAGTACTCGAATGGTGTCATGATCACAGAGGATTTAAAAAACGTTGATCTGAAAAAAATGTTAGAGACATGAATAGTTAAGTATGTCAAATTAGAAAAAACAATATTAATATAAAAATACAGGAATTAGAAAAGCAAAAAAGTAAAAAATTTCTAATAATAAAATAAAGGGTTAGGGAGGGTGGGTGAAAACGTATTAAAAAGCGATGTAAGAGAGAGTACTAGCTCTATCGGTGGAATGAAAACGAATGAGAATATAAAAAACGTTTTGTATTAAAGTAAGTTTTAGGAGATTTCAACTCGTGTGCCGGCAGGCTATAAAAACGTGTGACGCGCAAATTTTCGAGAATGCTCCGTGATGTATTTCAGTAATCGATCAATAAAATAATATCAATATTCCTCTTAATTCAACAAAAAATGGCCATTTTGTAACTTCATGTTATTCCATTAAAAACGTCTTATTTCGTTTCCTTATGCTACAATTAATATTTTTTATCGATCGATATTCCATAAATCACTAGAGAATCCGTCGAAAATAAGCTAAAAGAGTTTAAATATTGGGAAAATTCGAAGAATTCGATAAGTATTTAGGAACCAATCTCCATTTACTATTTAAATTCTCTTGAATAATCCCCAAATGCAAATAAAATCCCCAACTGAAAATAGTAAATGAAATAATACGTTGAAAAAACATATATAATACACTAAAAAACTAAAACTTACTGTTGAAAACGTATTAAAAAGCGATGTAAGAGAGAGTACTAGCTCTATCGGTGGAATGAAAACGAATGAGAATATAAAAAACGTTTTGTATTAAAGTAAGTTTTAGGAGATTTCAACTCGTGTGCCGGCAGGCTATAAAAACGTGTGACGCGCAAATTTTCGAGAATGCTCCGTGATGTATTTCAGTAATCGATCAATAAAATAATATCAATATTCCTCTTAATTCAACAAAAAATGGCCAATACAAGAAATTATGTTAAGTTGGCAGCGCAGCTACTTTATAAAGATGATCTTCAAACAACATAACATTTAAAAGTAAAATAGGATAAAATTGTTTAAACTTTTACAACCAAAACAAAAATTCATGCCTCTTGGGACATATTTAGTATATAGATTATCTTGAAAATTGTGTATTATTTATGTGATTTAACATCTCATCACACAAATTATTATCGACGTTCATGAATGTCCTTGTTAATTTGTCTCATTTTACTCAGCACGTTTATTGACAAAATTTTTAAAAGCTAAGCTTTTCTATAATTAGGGTCAGTCCGTCCGTCTGTCTACACGTTCGTAACGGATAGCTTTTTTCGTTAATTTAAACATGTTTTTATATTTTTTTTTAAAGATATCAAACTTTGTATGATTATTTCTATATTATTTCTATTGAATGATTTAGGAAACGTAGCATCTCTGTAATCGTTACCAGAATGTTTTAACATGTTAATTTTTAAAAACAATTTGACAGCAAATTTTACTATATGATATAATTATCCTGATCATCTTATTTTTACCTATTACAACAAGATACTATGATATAAGTAATGTATCTCTATATTCAAGTCCTAAGAATTGTAAACATGTCCTTACACATTGTCCTGCATTTTATTTAGACTTATACATTTATATTCTATTTATTTAGTTTTGATACTCTACAATTGTTAATGTTCGTTTGTTTCAGAGCTTCGCTTTTACGGATGTTGTCATCCTTGTTAGAATATAAACTTTATAGTACAGTAACATTATGATGAGAGTTTCTAATTAAACAAGGATAACAACATTCATAAAAGCATAGCTCAATAAATCAAATGGATATACACATATAAACACATGTAGTGTTATAGGACATTAAATGTCAATAATATAGGTATAGAAGTTCGGACAAAAATCAATTAATTAAAGGGACCTTATTATGGATATACCAATTTTTTAAGGTAAATATGCTTCGCTTAGAACATTAAAAAAAACGACAAGAGTGGATGGTGTGCTGTTTTTAAACTAGTCTCCAATATAATTATGTTTTATTCAGTTTTGAAGAATTCTTTTAAATTTGATTGGTTGGTGCATTGAATTAAATGTCCGAATGTTTTAACCACTCATTGTAATCTACAGAAGTTTTGCAGTTTTATAAAAATTTATCGTTCATTGTCTTATCCCTTTAGATCCCTAACAAAAAAAGGAGGAGTTACATTAATAAAAGGCGGGACAGATTATATTTTTAGGAGCGAAGCTACTTTAAAAATAAGATTTTAAATTACAGTAATCAATGATATGTATTAAAACTTTTTAAAAGCGAAGCTTTTCTATAATTAGGGTCGGTCCGTACGTCCGTCCGTACGTCCGTCCGAGATAGTTAGTTTTTATTCGTTAATTTAAGCATGTTAGAATTGTCCTATCGATTTCAAACTTTGCATGGTGATTTCTGTAGTAGTTAGGTACGATTTAGAAAGCATAGCAACTCTATAATCATTACCCAAATGTCCGTACGTCCATTTTAAACATGTTTATTTTTTTACTTTTTAAAGTAGCTTTTATTCCTTAATTTAAGCATGTTAAAATTTTCCTATCGATTTCAAATTTTGCATGGTAATTCCTGTAATAGTTAGGTACGATTTAGAAAGCGTAGCAACTCTATAATCATTACCAAAATGTCCGTACGTCCATTTTAAACATGTTGATTTTTCTACTTTTTTAACAACAAATTTTTATATGATCTAATTATCCGTTTGATCTGATATTTGGTATATTGATTCCTGGGACAACAAAGAACACTATTTTAAGCGAAGCAACTCTATAATCAAGCCCTAAAGATGAAAGTATGTCCATAAACATTGTCCTTTATCAAGCAGTTTTTCAACAAATTTACTTACAATTTTGCTTTGAATCTTATACTTTTATATTCTGATTATTCAGTTCAGACACTATACAAGTATTAATGTCCGTTTGTCCTACCGTTTTAGTGCTTCGCTTTTATGGATGTTGTCATCCTTGTTAGTAAATAAATGTTATCCTATGCAAATATGGACGATAGATTGACGTACATTCCAAATAATGATAAAACAAGGATGACAACATCCATTAAAGCGAAGGATAGGAGCCGAGAAAATCACGTTTCCCCCATAGCATTACTGACGGACGGACGGATGGACAGACAAAGTGAATTATAGAGTAGCTTCGCTACTAAAAACTTGGATTATCATGTAATACAAAAAGTTAAAAAGAACAGCATGCTGTAAGGTGACGCAGAGACTATACAAGCTATCCGTTATTGACTGGTAGACTGGTTAAAATTCATTCATAACAAGGATGACAACATCCATGAAAGCAAAGCTCTAAAATCATAATGAAGGACAAACGAACAATAACTCTTGCAGAGTGTCAAAACATAATAAGTAGAACTTTAATTTCTAAAACTCAACAAATATTATATGAAATTGTTGCAAAATTGCCACATTGCTTAAACACAGGATGCAGTAATAGAACATACTTCCATTTTTAAAATTTGATTATGAAGATGCGATCGCTTACTATAATGTACCTTGTTGGCCTAGGAATCATTATTACAAAAAAATCAGATAAATAGGACAAATTTATCATACAAAATTTGTGGTAAAAAAGTTTTAAAAGGCATGTTTTAAATAAACTTTCTAGTAACAATTAAAGAATTGCTACGCCTCTGAAATAGTTTTGACATTTGTTGTGAATACATAACAACAAAGAAAAGACGGATATCAAAGTTTAGAGTAGGCTGGTTTTGCCCAAATCAAGTACATTCATACTATATATCCATCCTATTATATAAAGTAGTTAGGGCTTTCTGTCTGTCCCGAAGGATCTCGCTAACCGCTGAACTGATATTGCTCTCCTTTTCAGTAAAGCTTCTTATAGGTCCTGGGAAGGTTTTAAACTATTTTTGGGAAGGGTGTCTTGACCCCCTCCATCCTCAAAAAATATTTTTTTTTACAATTTTGAAAATCAAATTTAAAATGGGATGGAGTCGAATTTTCCCCCTCCTACCTTAAGTGCCCCTAGAGTCATCTAGGGGTCGTAGCCGCTATTGTATTTAAATAAGATATGAAATATTGCAAATAATAATATTGCTTCCAGCTTTTAGTATTTTAGTTTCTAAAATATATTAGGGCCCGAAAGATTGTTGTCTTAGAAGAATTTTTTAAAACAGGATAATTTTAATCTATCGTGATACAATTTAGCCTCTTTTTTTAAATCTTCTATTTATAATCATTTTCTTTTTCATTTTTTTGTGTAAATGTATAAACACAATGTATTCTTTATTGTTGCACCTGTTAGGTCAACTGATATCTTAACATGGCAGGGATAAAAAGAATGATCACTACTTTAATATAAATTTAGGAGTGGTATAACTGCAATCGTGCAACCATAATTAACCTCCCAGATAACTAAAAACATAAAAAAAATATTTTAAGGTGCAAGTTTTAAGAATTACATCCATAAGATACTAAGAAAATGGTACAGATGGTACAGTCAATAACCAATGCCAAAAACCAAAAATTCCAAAACTCAAGAGGGGCCCTGAGGAATAGTTAATATTGACAATTTTAATCAACTTATTCCGAAGTTACTGCTATTGTCTTAGAATTTTGTTTGTTATTAAATGCTCTAATCAAATAGCCCGACTTTTTTAGGATTTTGAATATTCCCCTGTCCCCACGCAGTCTATTCGTTTTTTCTAAATTTATGTCCATTCAGAAAATCTAATTCAGAAAATCTATAGTCAATCATAGATTGATAGATAGATAGATTGATAGATAGATAGATTGTCCGTTAGATAGATAGTCCGTTAGATAGATAGATAGATAGTCCGTTAGATAGATAGATAGTCCGTTAGATAGATAGATAGTCTGTTAGATAGATAGATAGTCCGTTAGATTGATAGATAGTTCGTTAGATAGATAGATAGTCCGTTAGATAGATAGATAGATAGAAAGTCCGTTAGATAGATAGATAGTCCGTTAGATAGATAGATAGTCCGTTAGATAGATAGATAGTTTGTTAGATAGATAGATAGTCTGTTAGATAGATAGATTAGATAGATAGATAGTCCGTTAGATAGATATATAGATAGATAGATAGATGATTTTCTTGGAAAAAGAAATTTTTTGGTGAAATCAGTCATAAACAAGGAATTTGAGTTTAGTGGTTCAGAGAGTCATTCTAGGTAAACTACGATATCAGATTTGGAATCTCCAATGAATATCCAGGTGAAAGAAAAAAAATTGGTTGAAATTGGTCAATAAACAAGAAAGTTAGGTTTAATGGTTCAAAGATTCATTTTAGGTAAACTCCAACCAAACTAGAAGCGATCATGACAAGTTTAGTGATTTTTTAACTTAATAATTAAAAAAATTTATTTTTATTGATTTTCCCTTATTTAAAAAAAATTTCATTTTCCTCGAAATCTGAGAATGGTAATTAATCAAAGGAATTTATTGAAAAAATATATGTTAAAAAATCACTAAAATTTCAAAAAATCTTGAAGCCGGCTGCAATTTTATATATGGAGTTTTACTATATAAATACTAAGAAATTTTACTTAATAGCATATATTCTCTCGTTTTCGAAGCCACTTTTTTTCACAGCCGGCTTCAAAGTAATATATGTGTGTCCATTTTTTCTTGACTGGAGTATTAAATCATTTGCTATCTATGAAACTATGATAAATTATATGTACTTGACAAATTTCTTTCTCAAAAATATTCAAAATCTCTTGTGGTTATGTGGTATCCGCCTCGGTTAAATGGCAGACACCCGAGTTCAAATGATTACGGCAGTGCGAACAGACGTGGACACATATATTATAGAGAAGCTACGCTTCTCTAGCAATCACTATATAATAAACAGAGTCTATTCAGATGTTACTTTATTCAGGGTCTAAGGTTTACTAAAGTTATATACAACAAATAATAAATACACAGATTGGAATAAATAATCCTAAAGCAGAATCAATATAAAATACATATACAATAATCAGATTGGGCAATAATGATCCCCCATCCCTGGAAAGGGTGGGGGAACCAAACAATACAGCTTAACCATAATAAGGCTGTCAAAATCTATCATTAATTTTAAAGCATAGGGAGGGGTCAGGCTGACCCCTTCCCCAGTACTCGGGGGAGGGCCATCGGCCCTTCTCCAAACCAAGGTCAGGGTTGCCATAGAACATGGCTCACGGTTGCCGAATACCACAGTTACTCTTGCTTGTTGAACGCTCAACCTCCTCCTCCCTTATTTATAAAATAAATTGCAAATAAGGAGGGAGAGGACTGTTTATTTATTACTTTAGTTCAGGTAAGCCTATCATATACAGGGTAGCTCTTCAGGGTTAGGGCTCCTGCAGGGGTTAGGTATATCGCGAAAAAACTACCCTTACCCCCCCCCTCCCTTATTTTCAATTTATATCACAAATCGGGAGGGGGATACAAGTTCTCAACAGGCACATTGATTGAAAGCATAAAATATGAAAAGACTTGCGTGACTCACCAGAAGTGCTCACACACAATGTAATAATTATGAAGCTCTCTTAAATACACAGAAATAAAAACCAAAAAGATATATTTTCACTTTGGAATGTAAACATATAAAGATATAAAATACATTGAAAATAAAAATTTCAACTGTCTATCTTTCATAGGAGCCGAGAAAATCACGTTTCCCCCACTTTGTCTCAGACGGACGGACAGACGGACGGACAATTATAGAGTAGCTTCGCTACTAAAAAAAAACACGAGTTAAATCAATTTGGTTCTATGATCTACAACAAATAAATAATCACAAAATTGCTTTTGTCTATGATCACCAGTTTTAAGAAGAGTCCACATTTGGTCTACGGTCCTGTCATTTTATTCTAGTTTGATGTACTGGTCATGGCACACCTTTGGTTTATAACAGCTCCTCTTAAGTATCTTTACAGAGCATATGAAATTGTAACAAAAATATTTCTTGTTAAACAAGTAGCTGGTTGTTTGTCTATTATCAAATCTTAGTTTTAATATATTAGGGGAGAGGGGGAATTATTTCATCCATTTGAAACTGTTCAGATATTGTTCAAACCTTCTAGATTTACAAATTACTCGAGTTTTTAGTAACGGAGCTACTCTACATTTTACTTTGTCAGTCCGACAGTCAGTAACGATATGGGAAAATGTAAGTTTTTCTGCTGCTTTTGAAGATAGACGGCTGAGTTTTCTTTAGTGAAGATTCATTTTACATATGTGCATCTATTCCTTATAGTTGCATTGCGACTATGCTTTATAAAAAAAACAAGCGGCTACGCCCCTAGAAGCATCTAGGGGCACTTTACTTAAGGTAGGAGGAGGAAAAGTCGACCTCATCCCATTTAAAATTTGAGTTTCAAAAAGATAAAAAAGATATTTTTTGGGAGGGAGGGGGGTGAAGACACCCTCTCCCAAAATAGTTTAAAACCTTCCTAGGACCTATAAGAAGCTTCACTGTAAAGGAGAACAAAATCGGTTCAGCAGTTAGCGAGATCCTTCAGTACAGACAAAAAACGCTTACTACTTTATATAAAAGGATAAGCATAAAAACTCCATAAATAATAGTGAATAATTTATGTCTTGAGCAATTTTTGCATAAAACTATAAAACTGTTTAATAATTATTCAATTATGAAAAGCTATTTTGACACGAAAAGCAACTTTAGCAAGTCATAGTAAATTTTGTTTACTTTTTTTCTTATGTGTTCCGCTTTTAACGCTGTTTTCATCCTTGTCAAGATATGTGTAAAACGAGAAATTACTCGTCAAATATTTATTTTACGCGATGGATAATTTTAGAGATGTAGTTCAGTTATTTTTAGGAATTTCAGTAATTTAATAATCCTAAACTTGTTTGCTAAAACGTATTGCTGCGCGACATAAAAAGTAAGCGTAGGGGTAAGCCTTGGCCCATAATTAAACAGGCACAATTCACTACCATGCACAGTTGGGACTTCTTAGACAAAGGTCATGCAATCAAAGGGTTGGTGATGATCACATAAAACAAAGCAGGTAATGGTAATTGCTAGTAAAAATACTAGTATAAAAAGTAGTAAGGTTCTTTTCGTCTGAAGCCTTAGATTAAAATCTATGTAGTTGGTCCGTCCGTAATGGGGAAAATGTAACTTTTTGGGGACTGGATTTTCCACATCATTTTCTTTTCTAGGTTATAAACAAAAACAAAAGGTAAAGAGTGTGGGTTATGGGGAGTTAAAAATATCGTCATATTACTACTAAAACAGAAATTCCAAAACAATATTTGTTTTCTTACTATTTGAGTTGTTGTTGGTTAAAGCTGTTTTCTTAATATTTTCTGGACATTTTGGTTCTCAGCCGTACTGAAAAATCATGTAAAGCATCGTATTATTAAAATCATAAAATTAATACCAGATTTGTTAGCCTGGGCCATAAATATAATATTTTTTTTTATTTTAATATCCTCGGAAAGCTTTCTATAATACGATAAATAACTTTTCTCATATTCATTCGAATCCGGTGGATAGGAACCGGTTCTCATCCATACGAAAAAACTATGTCTAGCATCGTATTATATCCAGCTTTCTACGAATATAGAAATGTACAATCATAAGATTAAAACCAGTTTTTTTTAATCTCATAATTGTACTTTCTATATCCGCGGTAAGCCGTTTATAATACGATGCGAGAAATAACTATTTTCTAATTGCAAGGCAGTTTCTCTTTTAAACTCCATTTGTTTGCAAACCATTTAAAACCTATATCTTTTTAAAAGCGAACCTTTTCTATAATTAGGTTCGGTCCGTCCGTCCGTAATGGATAGCTTTTTTCGTTAATTTAAGCATTTTAGAATTGTTCTATCGATTTCAAATTTTGCATGGTGATTCCTTTAGTAGTTAGGTACGATTAAAAAAGCTTAGCAACTCTATAATCATTACCAAAATGTCCGTACGTTCATTTTAAACATGTTGATTTTTTTTCTTTTTTAACAACAAATTTTTATGTAATCTAATCATCCGATTGATCTGATTTTTGGTATATTGATTTCTGGGACAACAAAGTATAATGTTATAGGCGACGCAACTCTATAATCAAGTCCTAAAAATGTAAGTATGTCCATAAACATTGTCCTGTATCAAGCAGTATTTTATCAAATTTGTTTTCAATTTTGCTTCGACTATATATTTGTATTCCGATTATTTCAGTTCTTACACTATACTATATAAGTGTTAATGTCCGTTTGTCCTACCGTTTCAGTGCTTCGCTTTTATGGATGTTGTCATCCTTGTTCTAGTTATCAAGAATAAATCAACTTACAGAAAAGATATCTATAATACAAAGTAGCTTGATGTCTGTCCGTCTGTAGTCTGTATGTCCGTCTGTCTGTCCCTTAAGATCTCGGTAACCACTGAACCGATTGGATTCTACTCTTCAGGGTATATACCTATTGGTCCTGTGGTGGTTTTAAGCTATTTTCTTGGGGGGTGGGACACCCCCAACCCCCCCCAAAAAAACAAAAGAAATCCCCCCCATTTTTTTTTGTTTTTTTTTTTTTGTAAGAAATATCCTTGGTCCTTTGTTAAGATTTCCTTTGTGGAATATTTTTTTCACAAATTTCACCTTACACTTTTTTTACCATCTCTTGGGGCAAAGCCCCTAGAGGCTAGGGGCGAAGCCGCTAGTATGATTAGAAAATACTACTTAGTACGTAAGAAAAAAAAATGGTAAAATTAAAAAATCTATCAAATATTCTACATATTTCCATGTGAAAAAAAACATGATAGCAAATTTTTAACAAAATACCTAAAGATAACTTTCCCGGAAAAATTATTTACTATCAAAATTTTCTAAATTTTTTACCCGAATAATTTGCCCATTTAGAATCTGATAGAACTTTTACAACAGATTGTAATTAATTAGATTGATAAAGTCATAATCTAAAGCAGGGTTTAGTCCCTTTTGGGGGAAGTTGCACGAAGTGCATTTTTAATTGAATTTATTGAACTGCATATTTTTTTAGTTCAATAATTCAAACTACATCTATAGGACATATATTTGAAAGAATTTCAATTTTCTACCAGGTAGTTTTGAAATTATCAAGACTTGAAAATCATATTTTTTATACTTTCAACTTATATGGCTGTCCTGTTTTGACAAAAAAAGCATGATTAATATTTTGTTGGTTCTTAATTCATTGCTATTTATTGTAATACAAAATGTTAGATGGTATTCTTGAAACTTATGCTTGCAATTAATTTTGTTAAATGCACTTCATGCAACTATCCTTTTGATATTTTTTCTTTTTTCTGGGGGGTGGGTGGGTTTGTAGTAAAATTATGCCACCGAAAATATAGCTAATAAACTGGTGTGTGTGTGGGGGGGGGGGGCGGAATAGTACATTAGACAGTTTTATTTCTATGGCAGGTTTTTGACTATCTAAGAAACTCTGGTATTTTTCTACTAATTTCACATTTGTCACTTTAGATAAAAATTCTATAGTAAAATTTCTTGCATATTTTATCTGTATATAGTAGCGCACCTGTTTTACAATTTGCTTTATATGTTAGACTGATCTCAGTACGTTAATTATGCTTCAGCCAACATTAACCCCATTTCTATATTCAATTCAATATTAGTTTTTCACATGTTATTATAGACCGCTTTCTGCTGATATTAGAAATAAATATTATAAGGAAAAACAGTTTTGTTAGCACGGGCAAACAGAACAAGTTTTAATTTTATGATTTTTATTTTAAAATTTGTGGAAAATTGTCTGTTATACGATGCTATACATGATTGTTTAGTATGTCTTAGAATCAGTTCTAATCATTTACATCTCCTAAAAACTGCGCTACTAATTTAATCGTTCTAGTGGTAAGAGTAATTTCTCTTAATAAGATAATATTCAAAATATTTATGAATGAAACAAAATCTAGACTAACATTTATTACTCATATGGGTGTAGAGGTATTTTTAGAAGCAAAGATTTTCTATAATTAGGGTCGGTCCGTCCGTCTGTCAGTAACGGATAGCTTTTTCCGTTAATTTAGGCATGTTAGAATTGTCCCATAGATTTCAAACTTTGCATTGTGATTCATGTAGTAGTTAGGTACTTAGAAATTCTATAATCTTTACCAGAATGTCCGTACGTCCATTTTAAACATGTTGATTTTTAACTTTTTTTAACAACAATTTTTTATGTGATATAATCAATAATCATCAGATTGATCTGATTTTTAAAGTACTAATTCCTATTACATAAGGTACAATATTACAAGAGAAGCAACTCTATAATCAAGACCTAAAAATGTCAGTATGTCCTTAAATAGAATTTTGAATTGAAGAATTTCCGACTGTAAGTGGGTATTAGTCACATTGCGCTTGGATGACCCTGCTAGGTTTGCTGGCATCCTGTGCCCGTCAGGATGGAGAAAAAAATACAACTCATAATAATACGGAATACACATATTAAAATTCACTCAGTTATAGCTCTCTATCTTTCACACACAGAAAATGAGAAAGAAAAATCGGATGAGACTGCTAAGGGTTAAGCTTTGTTATTCATGGAAATTCTCATATTTGTTGTTTTTGTATCAATTTTTTTTTTTAAGGAAACCTTAACCCAGCCCATGATTTGGTGAATCTTTTGTCTCAAGGTTCTACACAGATTATTATAGTACCCTAATAAAAAAAAAGATGGTTAAAGGTTGTGTATTGCATTAAATTAAACAATTTCACGAATCTTTGTGGTATTGCGGTAACATATGTGTATAGGGAAAATTATCCCATTTACTGAAGTAATTAAATGTATGTTTGTGCGTCCATTAAAATATTCATAATGGCTTTTCATATGTGTCCTTTTATTGATGTGTAATCAGCCTTGCTCCAATTAAAGAGAGTGGGAATAAATGTTAAATTATATTGAGATGTATAATTCAGACAACTATCTGGCCCAAGTGACGGAGACACTTTTCTTTCGTCTGCTAGCAGCAAATAGCAATTTCGTACTTTTTTATGACAATGCTTTTGTTTATGTCGCTATTGGCTTATTTCAAAGACCTGATACAAAATCGGTGTAGGGTCCTCACCCTGTATGACAGAGTTACTTAAAGCTGATGCCCATTACATTCGTTTTATTTAACAAAACATGACATTTGTTTTTCATAATATTTATCACAAAAAATGTGTTTATTATTAAAGATATATAGCCTGGTTAACCCAAATAATTTAGGTCATAAACCAATTTTAACTCTCTGTTTATAAAACTAATATACAATCTTTACTTGCATCATACACATATGTATCTTATATGCTTAGCATCTATATAGCATCCTCTTATTCCAACAGATGTAGTATACCCCAAAAGAGTATACATATCTAGAATGCCCTTAGTTTTAAAGCTATTAGAATAGAGAATATACATATTTGTAATTGTTAGGTACGGGATTGTTTTAAGCAGGGATCGGAAGCCTCACGTAAGCCGCGCATAAGCCTCAGTTTTAAACCTGCTTGTGAGCAGAAAAAGAAATTTAAGAAAGAAGGATTGTCTGCAAAAGAGCCGTTTTATACATCCAGCTGAATTTTATAGTGATAAAATCACGATTTCACTGAGGCTTACATGCGGCTTACGTGAGGCTTCCGATCCCTGGTTTTAAGCCATTCCAAGTCTTAAATTTATTGCAAAACTGCTTTTATACATAATACTGTTTAAGGACATACTTATATTTGTAGGACTTGATTATACAGATGCTTTGCTTATGAGATTGTATCTTGTTGTAATAGGAATCAGTATACCAAAAATCAGATGAATAATTTTAATATACAAAAAATTGTTGTTATAAAAGTAAAAAAAAAGGAGTTGTTTGAATCATCATGCATGGTTTGAATTCGATAGGACAATTCTAACCTGTTTAGATTAACGAAAAAAAGCTAACTGTTACAATCGCACGGATGGACGAGACGACCCGAGTCATAGAAAAGCTTCGCTTAACAAAATATGCATGTATAAAGTTATTATACATGTTTTTATTACTTTAGTAACCCAACCTAATTTTAAATTTTATTACCTTTTTTCACGAAGTGATGCGCTTTTTGGGTCTGGTTTTTAATCATGCATATTTCTCTCTTTTTTTAGCACGCTACTTCGCCCCTAGCCTCTAGGGGCGCTCCCCCAAGATATAATAAAAAAAATACTACTGGTGCTGCTCATAGTCTAATGTGTTCCCAAGAAAATTATTATTTTTTTGGGTGGGGGGATTTTCCTTTTTGGGGGGGTTGGGGGTGTCCCACCCCCCAATAAAATAGCTTAAAACCACCACAGGACCAATAGGTATATACCCTATAAATATATATATAAGATATAAATATATATCTATATAATCCAATAGGTTCAGTGGTTACCGAGATCTTAAGGGACAGAAGGACAGACGGACGGACTGACGTTAAATATTGTGTAAATATATTTACAGTAGAAAATTTTCGTCCATCTATGTTGCTAATATAGACTTCATTTATTGGCCAGGTTGTTTATCCAGTAGGATGGTAGGGTATGTGGTAAAGGGGGTGGAGTATCACTTTGAAAATCTAGCGCAACATTCAAGTAATTATATATCGATTAATATAATCAAGCAAAAGCTAATTGAAAAAATATTATATTAGAATGTATTAAAGTTCGAGTAGTTGGGCAAATATTTGCTTACTGGCTGCGGGAGAGGCATAGATAAAATTCCTTTTGGAGAGAGGGCAAGAAAAATAGCCACTATTATACCAAGAATTAAATTTCAAATTAAAAAAATCTAAAACCATCTTAGCACCAATATAAATGGAGAACTCAACCGGCTAAAATAAAATTTTAAAAATATTTCCAAGCATTTAAAAGACTTTTCCAGTTAATTTTCAGGATATAAATTTTTCCAGTATGGCTTCGAAACCTATCAACATCCGCTGAATTAAAACCGGTTCTCAGCCAGACCAGAAAACCATGTATAGCATCATATTACAGACAATTTTCCACGAATGTACAAATAAATCATAATATTCAAATCAATTTTAATAATAATTTTTTTTATTTTAATATCCGCGGAAAGCTGTTTATAACATGATCCGAAAAATAAATAATCTCCTTTCTATTCTTTCTGTTTGTAATTATCCTTGTTAATTAAACTATTGACATAATAAATTTATAGTATAGATGTATAAACAGATTACTAAATCATTTCCGATGGCAAAGACCTAAAGCTCAGCAGACGAGAATAATTTCATTAAACTTTGCTTTCTAAATTCAGCTGTTTAATGCTTTCTTCTGCTTTTTTAAAAAGAAATGGTCAATTTTTGTGAAAAATTGTCATTTCTGTCTAAACTTATGTGAAGTATTTAAAACTGCCATTATCAATTTCTCACAACTAGGCTCCTGACTATAAAATTATATTAATAATCATCTTTTCCGATTTACACTACTGAATTGTTAAACCTAGTTATTTGTGATTAACAAGACATTTTTCCTAATGATGTGAATACTTTCTTGCAAATCATAATTATCATGTTTTTAGTGACATCTAGCGACAAATATAGAACTAATATATTGCGGATGTTCCCAAATTTATTTTTTGCCTAAATTTACGTTGTTTTCAATTATTTTTCCATAAAGGGTTGAGCTTTCCCTGAGGTGGTGGCAAATTAACTATGTCCTTATTTTAAGTAATTGGGTTATTGTCAGTTTTATGAGTTCAATGGATAATTTTCAAAATAGTTTTCAACAAATGAACAGTAATTAGACAATGCAAAACAAATTTAACTAGGAAAAATGCATAAATCATTACATATCATACATAGACGTCCAAGTAAAGGGGTAAAGAGGTGTTTACCCCTTTAGACTTTAAAATCTCTTATTTTACACCCCACAAGTTTTTTAAAAATACATTAGATTACCCCCTTGAACATATGAATACCCTCATTCAAAATAAAAAGCTTGGGCGCCCTTGAGTTTGCTTTATGTTTTTTTGCCAGCACCCAGTTGTATTTACATTTTTGAAAGATTCAGCTGACACCGAAGACCCACCCACAGACAGTACAAGGCCCTTGGATAAGGAAAGGGGTTACACGGCTATTTATCGCTCTATATATATTACTTTAAACTGTTTTTAACCTATTTTTGAATGGGGGGTCAAAAATATACTAGGACACCTATAGAATCAGACTGCAGAGCCCAAATTTGAATTAAGTCCCCAATAAACCTTTTTGGGGAATTTAAAAATTAATTTTTAGTGATGCTGTAATCATTTTCACCGAAGCAAAAGCTCTTTTTTTACTTCGGGTAATATTGTGGCTTACAGAACATCTTTATATAATTCACTTTATATTGATACAATAAAAAAACATTACTCTGTTCATTGGAAATAATTTTTTTTCCCAAAACAATTTATTTCATTAAAAAATCTAACATTTTCAATAAAACAAATAATTCTGAAATCTAACCAATAAGAATTCTTGTTTTATATAATTTTTTACAATTCAAAAAAAGAGTGTTTTCACAAAGTGACGTATTTCCAATGTAGTTAAATATTTTTTATTTAATTAAAATGAAAAGAATGAAAACCATACACATAAAAGATACATACTTTTTGAAATTATTTTAAAAGATAACTTTGAATAATCTTATTTTATAACACATTTGTATATGTGACAAAAATGAATTTGTTGTATTGCATAAACATTTGTTGTCATTTAACCCTTTACAGCCATTTTTTATGTTTTTAAAATAAGTGAGAGAACATAAACATGTTAATGTTAATTCGTTGATATATTATAAAGAATTAACTTTTTAGTGAATTTTTATAGTAAAATCATAAGGCCTAATTTCACTCTATACCTGAATACAATATTTATAAAGCAAAACACTCTAAAAGCTACGAAGTTTACCCAAAAAAAAGACCTTTTGCTTCGGTCAAAATGATCACGGCAACAGTAAAAATTAATATTTAAATCCCCCCAAAAAAGTTTATTGGGGACTTAATTCAAATTTAGGCTCTGCAGTCTCATTCTACTGGTGTCATAGTATATTTTTTATATACGTTTTAAAAATAGGTTAAAAACAGTTTAATATTGACATGGGAATGGGATGAAACGTTTAACTTTTCTTAATACTTGATTTTTCTCTCTCTTGGTGTTTCCATAAAACAAAATTTTTTATATAAAGGTTACTTTAAAAGTTCTGGATCATGAGAAATAAAACAAAGTAGCGGATATCATAGTATTTTGACAGTAGCTATTCACCCAATTCTAGCCCCAGCGGAGGGCTCTAACCCTGTGGGGCAATTATTAATATTTGTCCTAACCTAACCTAAAATAACTATCAAAAGCTGCTGTAAAAATACGACTAAACCCGCTAATCCGTTATCTTAAGTTCTTTTTGTCAATCAGTTAATTTTGATTGCTTCCCATAAACAAGCGCAAATCATTACCTTACACAATTAGGACTTTCTGAAAAATTCAAACAATCAAAGTGTTTTTATTTTACCCAATACAAGGAATATATTGACAATATTCTTAAATCAGTTTTCACTTTACAGAACAATCGCATTTTTATAAGAACATATATATATTTATTTATTTTCTATCTGGTAATTACACCATTACAATTTATTTGTACTTTAACTTTACATCTTTTTAGACAACAATCAAATGACAAATTTGATAGACTTCCTTTTTTTTGATAACAGCATCCCAAAATTACTTGAATACAGAAACAATGTACAAAAAAGAACATGAAAAATTTAAAAACCAAAAAAAGAGAGAAAGAGATAGATAGATAGAGAGATAGAGAGAGAGAGAGAGAGAGAGAGAGAGAAAGAGATAGAGAAAGGGAGAGAGAGAGAGAGAGAGAGAGAGAGAGAGAGAGAGAGAGAGAGAGAGAGACAGAGAGAGAGAGAGAGACAGACAGACAGAAACAGAGAGAAAGCGAAAGAGAGAGAGAGAGAGAAAATTGATCAGTATCTAACTTGCTCGATAACATCTCGATTAAATGGTAACAGTTAAATGTAAAAAGGTTTAATTAAAGCTCGCATTAAATCCAGGGAGGTGGGAAACAATGCTTCCCTCCCCCTTCCCCTGAATTAAATCTTACCATCGTTTAGTGTCAATAACAAATATGTAAGAAACTTAGATAAATAGATAGGGAGATATATAGATAGAGATAAATAGATAGAGAGATAAATAGATAGAGAGATAAATAAATAGAGAAAAAAATAGATAGAGAGATAAATAGATAGATATTAAAGAGATAGAGAAATAGAAAAATAAATAGAGAGAAAGATTAATAGATAGAGAGAAAAGTAGATAGAGAGATAAATAACTAGAGAAATAAATATATAGAGAGATAAATAGATAGAGAAAGAAATAGATAGAGTGATAAATAGATAAATATTAAATAGATAGAGAGATAAATTTATAGAAAAATAAATAAATAAAGAAAGAAATAGATAGAGAGATAAATAGTTAGAGAGATAAATAAATAGAGAGATAAATAGATAGACAGATAAATACTAAAATAGATAGAGAGAGATAAATAGATAGAGAGATAGATAGATAGAGAGATAAAAAGATACAGAGATAAATAGATACAGAGATAAATAGATACTGAGATAAATAGATAGAGAGATAAATAGATAGAGAGATAAATAGATAGAGAGATAAAAAGATACAGAGATAAATAGATACAGAGATAAATAGATACTGAGATAAATAGATAGAGAGATAAATAGATAGAGAGATAAATAGATAGAGAGATAAAAAGATACAGAGATAAATAGATACAGAGATAAATAGATACTGAGATAAATAGATAGAGAGATAAATAGATAGAGAGATAAATAGATAGAGAGATAAAGAGATAAATAGATAGTTAGATAAAGAGATAGATAAATAAATAAATACTACATACTACATACTGTTTTGCAGTTAATGAGCAGACTTTAAAAAAAACTTATAGATCACCTTTAGTACAAAAAAAATGGAAAACAGTAAAAGTGTCTAACTATGACGTCAGAAAAGATTAACAATTAACCAATGAGAAGCCAGTATTCACAATGGTAAAATATATAGCGGCCTCTCATTGATTAATTGTTAATTTTTTCTGACGTCATAGTTAGACACTTTTACTGTTTTAAAAAAAATGTATTACTAATAAATATTTCTAGTAAATCCAACCATGTTAAGCAGTTTTTGTTTCTTTGGTAGAAAAAACGAGGCAGCTCATAGTGCTTATAAAAAATGACATACACTAAAATGATCATTGATAGGCCAGTATACATTTTAATTGATCAATGTTAAAATGTATACTGACCTATCATTGTATGTAGGACGTAATTTTTATAGGCACCATTGGCTGCTCAAAAGAAACAAGCTCCACAAAGTTGCTGAAGTATAGTTTATTTTTCTTTTCTAACATAAATATTGTTTGCTTGTTTTTGCTACGCCGCTTTTAAATCAATTTATCCCTAAAATTTGCTATTAGCACTTTTATCTGTTTTGAAAGAAATGCTTCTAGAAAAAATTCACTTCCAATTAATCAATTTTCAAAATGATGAGTATGCTGCGATTCTACATTTAGGTCCGGTTCGTACGTCTTTCTATTTTAAAAGATGTGTTTTTTTATTTTGGTCAGAAAGGAAGATTTCTGTAACCATTAAGTTATGAAAAAAGATTGAAAATTCCAGCTAGGAGAATCCCAATTATGGTTATGGCACCGTAGGGTTTCAAAATTTGAATAGTCATTTCTCACATCGTATTATAACAGGTTTCCGCGGATATAAAATGTACAATTATAAGATTAATACCAGTTTTTTTGGCCCTGAGATGCCGGGCTAAAAAAATGGTTTTAATCTTATGAAAGTACATTTTTATATTCGTATTAACTAGTCATAATACAATGCTAGACATAGTTTTTTTCGTATGGATGAGAACCGGTTCTAATCCACCGGTGTAGAATAAATACAAAAAATATATTTAAATGAAAGCACCGATTTTAATAAATAACGTTTTTATCTATGCTACGCTAAAATTGTTAATGTTCGTTTGTCGGTTAATCAGTTTTCTTTGCTTCTCTTTTATGAATGATCCCGTCCTTGTTTAGAATTATGACGCGATTCAGGTATAAAATTTGACCCAGGCTCTTTTCTAGATTCAGTTCAAGCTTAAGCTAGAAAGCTTAAACAAGCTTTAAAAAAACACTGATAAAAAAGAAACTAATAAAAATGACACTGAACAACAAGAACGAGACCAACAACAGCTGCGCCGCTGAAAAATCCACAAAAATGGCATCAAGCAGTGATTTTTCTGAACCGAAAATGGAATATGATTATTTTCCCGGGAAAATCGACCCCTATGTTATTGTCATCCTGTCTCAATTGTAAGAAAATTATCAGCAATCAGTGCATTACCGAACGAACGACCAAAGAACGCGATGATTTGTAGATTAGAGTTGCAACTGAATACCAAATAAAACATCAAAAAATGAAACAACTTTCACCAAAAAAAGAGAAAAAAATGAAAAATAGAAAACAAAAAGAAGAAAGAAAAAGACGAAAGAAACCAAACCAAACGAACAAACGAATATAACGTTTAATTTTTTATGTAAAAAAAATAATAAAAGCTAAAAAATAAATTTAATGTTTTATATAACAAATTGTTTAATTCTTATAATTTTTTTTATAGTTAGCTTTTAGATAGTTCAACCTTTAAATATAAATTTTAATCTTGTACGAATTTTTCTCGTTTTCATTTGTATCTGGTGGATAGGAACTGGTTCTCATCCATAGGAAAAAACTATGTCTATCGTTTTATATCCAGCTTTCTAAGAATTTAAAAATATATAATTATAAGATTAAAACCAGTTTTTTTAGCCCATGCCTTCGGCAGCTCGGGGCTTAAAAAACTGGTTTTAATCTTATAATTGTACATTCTATATCCACAGAAAGCTGTTTATAATACGATGCGAGAAATAACTAGTATAGGCCAAGCCATCTCCCTAAAGTGTCGAACTTAAAATAAATTCATAAAAATCACCAAACTTTCCAACTAAAATCAATAAAAAAATATTAAACGCAAAGCTTTTCTTCAATTAGGACCGGTCCTTCCATCCATAACGGTTAGATCATTTAGTTAATTTAGACATTTCAGAATGGTCATATCGATTTCAAACTTTGCTTGATGATTACAATACCAATTAGGTTCGTTCTAGAAACTGAAACCTACCAAAAAGGTCCGTACGTCCATTTAAAACGAACTGATATTTTGTAAAGCATCTTTAAAAAAGGAAAACTCAATAGGTTCAGTATTTTTTGAAATCTTAAGATACAGAAACAAAAGAACCTTATATAGAGAAGCTTTTACAAAGTGTCTCAAAATATCAGCCGTGTAAAGTCATGCTTATGAGGGATGAGAGGAGAATTATGGGAAGGAAAGCCTTAAAAAATAGATGGGTTTAGACTTTGTAAAGCTAAAATGGAAACCTCTTATAACTTGAACAAAAAAACTTATTTCTAGCGTATGAGGGGGGCTCCAAACTTTTGGGCCCTATCCCTGTTGCGCTCTTTTAACCTTTACTTAACCTAACCCAACCAAAATAAGCAGAAAATAAGTTTAATTTGGGCAAATTTCGCCAAGCTAATTACAGACCCACTTGACTCCTAATATAACACCTCTTTCTTTTTCAAGATTAATAAGATATTTAAACGGTTTTTACACTAAAACATATAAAATTTTATGGCGTTTGATGAGTCTTTTTATCATCCACTTAATGGCAAAGTAAGATATTTTCGGGGGGGGGGGGGGGGGGGAAGAAATATCTCAAAGAATAAGACAATGAACGATAAATTGATAAATATCCCCAATGATTGTAAACAAAATCACTCCTTCTATAGATAAAGATTATTCCTTAAAAATTTTGTACTTTTGTATAGTCAGGAACCAACCAAAAAATATTCAATAAAAGTAACTAAACTTTTTGTGCCAGCAAATAGAACAACGTGGTTACAAAACATTGGGTACTGATGTAATTTACAGTCCAATGTCTTCTCCCTTCCTGATAGATATGTAGCACAGTAACAATGCAAATAATCACTTATAAAGGAGCTTCGCTCCTAAAAGTGAAATTAGTATACTTGCGAAAATTATTGTTTACCTTAGTTTAAATTTTCACACATTTTAAAAATTTTCTTTTTGCCGCCAAAATTTTTTTTCAAAAATTGTTCAGTAAGTACAATGTACATTTTATAATTTACAAATAATTAATCGTATTCTTATTTTTCTATATCTTATCTAGAACATATCTTACATGTTTAAAAATTCATTTATTATCTAAGACATTCAGTCATGTTCTTTTTTTAAATGTGCGATTTTTTATTCCAACAAGGATGGCAACATCCATTAAAGCGAAGCTCTGAAACGAACAATAACACTTGTTGAGTGTCAGAACTGAATAATAAGAATATAGATTATTTAAGTCGCAAAGACTTGTTGGTAAATTTGTTGAAAAACTGCTTATATACAGAATGATGTTTAAGCCAGGGTCATACTTACATTTTTATGACTTGATTATAGAGATGATTTGCTTATAACATTTTACTTTGTTGTCCTAGGAATTGGTATTCCAAAAATCAGATCACTATTATACATAAAAGTTTGTTGTTAAAACAGTTAAAAATCAACATATTTATAATGGACGTACGGATATTCTGGTAACCATTATAGAGTTGGTACACTTTCTGTTTATAAAACTGTTCATAATACTATGCAATAACTAACAATCCCAATCCATGAGTCCCTGGGTTAAATTATAGTTTTTTACTTTGTTTATGGTGAGCATTTTAGCACATATTATTACAGGCATAGCTACTATACAACTCATTTTGTACGAACGTCGTGAAATCCTTACATAAAAGTAACAGGATGTCTGTCTGTACCGAAAGATCTTGCTAACTGCTAAACCGAAATAATTCTCTCTTACAATGTAGCTTCCCATGGTGTGACTGGGAAGGTTTAGACCTAATACGAAAAAAAACCCACCCCCAATTTTTTAAAATGATTAAAGTTGAAGATGGGGAGGGTTTACTCTCTGCCCCACATCTCAAAAGCTACTAAAGGCCTCCAGGGGTGTAGCCGCTAGTATTATATAAAGTAGCGCAGATCATTATTAATCGGTTTAGAAGACATACTGGAAATTGTATTAAGATATTTTGATAAATATTTCCCCTTAATTTTTGTGAAGACAAAATGATTATCCTTGTGCATCTATGAAGGTATTATAATCCTTATCCTTAAAATTTAGAGTGAAATCTTTTTACATAAGGACAAGTATTATAAAAATGAAAATAATAATTTTTTTTTTTTTATATAGATATGTGGCTGCAGATTGGTTTCGTTGCAATATAAAGTTAGAATATTTCTATTTATTTTGAATTAAGATTCCAGTAATGATTAGGTATGTTTACATTTTTACTTTATTTGATTATCTATTTATTATTATTCGTAATTTTTATCTTTGATATTTTCTAGGCCCTAATTATGAGCGCAAAAGGTGAGATAAAAGGTGTACATTCGTTTCCGCATATTTGTACACCCACAGAGAGTTTTATCATCTTTATATAAAAGTAAAAGAATCTCTGTCTGTTTGTTTCGAAGAACCAAGCTTACCGCTAAACCGTTATGTGCTGGGAAGCTTTATAGCAATTTTGGGGAACAATAACCCTCCTCCCAAGAGAAATCGCCAAAAAATTAACAAAAAAATTTCTAAAGTCCTGCTACAATTAGAGGAGGAGGGGAATGCCTGAAAATCTCACCAATCACAGATCCGATTGTGTTCTCCATTGTAGAGAATCTTTATGTAGATCCGATGAATGTTTTAGGCTATTTAATATTCAAAGTTTTTATTTTATTTTATGGCCCTCCCTCTCCTAGATTAAAGGTGAGAAGCCGCAAAATTAACATGAAGAACCAATTGCAAATCAAAAGTATGTTTATTATAATGTTTTTTTTGCAAATATTGTGCTGTTCTAATAAAATGCGACTTTAATACATATGTGAAAGCGAATGTACACTAGAAGAAAAGGGTGATGAAAAACAAAGTTATTAAGTTTTAACACACATTGTATCAAGATTTTTTCATCAAAAGTTTAGAAAAATGAAGATTGCTATTACGTCCAAAATTTGTAAAACATGTTTAACATAATGTCAAATATTAGCTATTTAACCCTTACAGATCGGGCCCAAATTCCCACCTTAATAGATAAATATTAAAACAGCTGTAGAGTGGCCAATTTTGCAGCTAGGATAACCAAATTTTAGGACGAACTTTTATTTTTCATAACAAAAAATTACTTTTTTCTGATCATCGCCGAAAAACTGCAAATAACGGAAACTGCCATTTTCGGCGTTTACGGCGGTAAAACGGCAATTGGCGGCGCGAATTAATATTTTTATCTGTTTATTGTTGCTCAAGGATTTACCAAAAAAATTATAGGTCTCTAGCTGTAATAGAAGCCTCGATATTCATGATATATATCTGTAGTAAAAGCCTGACAAAAATTGGTCATAAAGTCGGTCAGGGAGCGGTCAAACGGTCATAACACCACTTTTCTCAGAAGGTCATTGATATATAAGTATTTACCAAAAAATTTTAGGTTTTTACCTTATACACAAAAGTCATAATGTAGAAATTAAGATTTATTTAGAATTTTTTACTAAATTTGGTGCCACCTAACCGACTTTGACCGGACGCCACGACCGACACAGACCAGATATCCTTATAAGATCAACTCTTGCCGACGTATAATTACTAAACCCAAAAAGTCATGAAGTCACAACTCGCTATCTTACCTACAAAAAAATGACATTGAAAAAACTAGAGGGGGGTGGTCAATATGACCTCCCCCCCGATCTGTAAGGGTTAAAGTATATCATTAGAATGTAAGCAATACATATAATCATAAAATGTTTTTGCCATTAAATTTGTATGCTACCAAAGAGTTTTTAAAGTTGAAAAAAGAATTTAAAAGACGGCTCTCATATACAGAAAGACATGCATGCATTTATACAAAGATATATACAGAAGCATCGCCTGTATATTTGTTTTCGCAACTTTATGTAAAAAATACCTAATTACACATATTTCGGCCAAAATTATGTTTAAAAGTAAACAAGGTAAATATTTTTGTTTTTGTTTTAGCTAGGGTCAAGGTTTCACAATTAGCTAGGGGGGGGGGGGGGTTAGGTTATTTTTCATCCAAGGAGGAAAAAGACATTACACTGGTACCCAAAGTTTCAACACTACGATTTCTTATTTGATGGCTGAAAACTTTGAGTACTTTTATTAGATTTTAATTGGTTGGTGTCAGACTAGTAGTGTCCAAACTTTTTAACCAAAATTTAATCGACTGTTGTGGTAAATTGGTTATAATGTACACCAATTTATCGTCCATTGTCTTAATACTTAAAATTAATCCCTGTAGTATGGATATAAGGATGGTATGCAAAATTATTAGCCAATATCAATCATAAATTCTATTTAATTCTATGATATAAAGTAGTATTTTTAAAATCTGAAGCTAGAGGTCTCGAAAAATACTAATCCTAATTGGCTCTACTTTTCCAGGAGGCCTACTTTTATGTCTTGGGGTGGTTTCAGTCCATTTCACTGCCCTCTCCCGCCCTCTCCGTTAGAAGCAACTGGTATTGAATATATGTCGTTTTCCCCCATAGTAGAAATAATACGGGATAAGACAATTGACGATAAAATGATGTACATCCAATAAACCCTTCTGTGGATTATTTTTTTGTAACGTTTAAAGATTACCAGTCCGGAACCGAATAATCAAAATTAAATTAAAGTACCCAAAGTTTTGATCCAACAAATAAGATATTATGGTTATAAAACTTTGGGTACTAGTATAATCTAAAAATCCAATGTCCCCTCCCCTCTCTCCCATACAATTATGCATGTAGCTAAAAAGAAAATTAGCTGATAAAAAAAATCACAAAACCTCTACAATTGAATTTCTTAAAATTCTACACATATTTGGCTTTAGCGTAATGACTTCGCCCATAGCCTCTTGACATAATTGTTATGGAAATATTTTAAAGGTTTAATTAAACTTGATGTAGACTAGATTTCATAAAAGCGAAGCTTTTCTATAATTAGGATAGGTCCGTCCGTCCATCTGTAGCGTATGGCTTTTTCGTACGTGTAACGGTTAACTTTTTTTGCTAATTTGAATATATTAAAACTGATGATTTCTATAACAGTAACTACATTTTTATGTGTTATGATTATCTTATTAATATGATTTTTGGAAGAATGATTCCTATTCCATCAAGGTATAATGTTAAAAAAAACATCTCCATAATCAAGTCCTAAAAATATAAGTATGTCCTTAAACAATACCCAGTATTTAAGCAGTTTTGCAAAAATATTCTTACAATTTTGTTGCGATTCATATATTTACATTCTGCTTATTCAGTTCTGTCACTCTACAAGTGTTAATGTTCCATAGCTTCGCTTTACTGATGTTATCATATCTGTTTCTTTAGGTGCTATAACCCTCTACGTACTAAAATAATGTATTTAAAATTTTTAAATTAATTCTCGCGGTTTTTTAACAAATAAAAATAGAATAATTAGATTCTATTCTCTTTAATCAAAATTATTTAAGTTAATTTTGAATAATCTAAATTTGTCTGGATGATCTTAAAACAAGGGAGGGGACATTGAGCTGTCTTTTACAAAAGTCCCCAAAGTTTTATGATAACGTTGGATTAACAACTTTGGGGTCTTTTGTTGAATTTTGATTAGTTTGTTTATTAAGCTGATTGTCCTAACCTTTTAACCACTAAATGTAATCTACATAAGGAGTAATTTTATGTATCATCATCATTGGGGATGTACTTCAATTTATATGCCATTGTCTTATCCCTTTAGATCCCTATTACACTGTACTCTGTAAGTATCTTGTAGAGTAGCTACGCTTACACTGTTATCACCAAAAAATAGCCATCAAGAAATCAAATTTCATCTAAATTTTCAGTGAGTCAAATTTAGATAAAAACTTAACATGTTTAGGACTTTTTTGGTAAATTAGCTTTGCTAAGATAGCGTATAGAACATAGTAAATATTAATAAAAGCTTCGCTTTCAACAACTGTGAGATATTATAGAACAGTCAAAGAAATTTTATCTCTTTTATTTTAGAATGAAAAGAAGTGTGATTTATCTAACCTTTTTTTCGGTTGAAAAAATGTAAAAATGTTAAATTTAATGAATTTAAAATGTCGAAACCTATTGGTTTTAGACGTCAAGCAACCTTTCTTTAATAAATGATTTAAACCTTTTTCAGGGAGGTAAGGATTGGTCGTTTGAATAAAGTTTCAAAAAACTCTCTGCCACTTTTTCTTTTTTTTCTTTCCTTTCTCTTTCTTTTTTTATCATTTTTTCTTTCTTTACCTGCCTTTCTTTCAGTTTTCTTTTTGTCTCTCTCTCTCTCTCTCTCTCTCTCTCTCTCTCTCTCTCTCTCTTTCTCTCTCTCCTCTCTCTCTCTCTCTCTCTCCCTCCCCCTCTCCCTCTCTCTCTCTCTCTCTCTCTCTCTCTCTCTCTCTCTCTCTCTCTCTCTCTCATTCTCATTCTCATTCTTTCTCTCTTTTGATATATTTTTATAGCTCTCTGTTTCTCTCTCTCCAAAAATAAGTAATAAACGTGGAGGGGAGAGCTTTTCTGCTCGCAAGGTACTTTGAGGGATATCAATGATAATTTTCTTCTATTCATTTTCAAAGGAACTTTTCCCTAAATTTGTGAGGCTTATCCCTACTATTTAAATTGATAATAAATTCTTTTCAAATTTAGCGCCAAAAATCTTCCCCGATTTTTTGAGACTCCATTGACTACCCAGGGGTATAGATTTACATTTGGAAATCAATACCTATTTTTCAATATTGAAAGTAGTAAGATGTATGTATGAACACAGAAAAGAAAACTAAAGCTACTAAAAATAACGTCGATTCTTTTTGGCAATTGAGAATTTTGTTTTAACCTATAGTATACTATATGTCAAAACGATTATACAGATGAAAATAGATATTCCAATATAAAATAAACGGGCGGCTGCGCCCCTTAGAATTGTGTGGCCTTATATTTGAAGGGGTATGTATTTAATGTAAAGGCAGAAAAATAGCCTAAAACCATACCAAGATTTCTTTGTAAGAATAAAATAGCCTATAACAATCTCAGAACCCTTTACGCTTTACAGTAAAATAGAATCATATTGGTTTAGCAGTTAGCGAGATCCTTTGTTACAGACAAGAAAAGATTAATTCTTTATATAATAGGATATGTATATCCTTTTAAACTACTTAATACTTTAAAAATGTTTTTAAGGATCTATACTTAAATTTTCAATGTTTGTAGGTCATTATCAGGCTTTCAAAGAATTAATTACTGTAAGAAAAAAGATTTTTACCCTTAAAATGGGAGACTCTTAGGTTAAAATTATTTGTAACAAAAGTTATAGGAATATTGTAAGACGAAGAAAGTCCCTCAATGACGTCATAGAAATGAGGGATAAGGAGGGGAGGAGTTGGAAAGAAAACCTCTAAAAAAGAGATGGATAATCCCTCGTTTTTATGACGTAACATGCTGATTATTGGAACCCAGTAAAAGTGTCGGACTGATTATGACGTAAAAATAAATTTAGCCTATGAGAGACCACTATAAATTTTACCATTGGTCAATAATGGCCTCTAATTTGTGTCATAATCAGTCCGACACTATTACTGGGTTCGAGATTGGTTGATGGCCCAATGGTTTAAGTTGAACATAATATCTTCAACAGAAAGAAAAGTTGGAGACAAAACAGTCATTATTTAACTGCAATACACCACTTACAAATCCACCGAGGTCCCAAAAATTATATAAACGCTTTGCCACAAGAAAAACTAAAACGCAAGTGTCCCTTAACCAACCCCTCCTTTACAATCTTATTCTTTTAAAGTGAAGATAAAAAAGAGAATCATCTTTTTAAAGATTTTTAGCGGAAAATCTAAATTATTTGCCTAATAAAAGTATAAAGAATTTGAATCTTAAAGAAAAAGTTCACAAAATGTTTTATTATTAAATATACTGCCATCTTTAAAGTTTATAAAGCAATGTTTTAATAATCATCACTACTGAAACAATATAGTATTCATTTTTATCCTTTTATATAAAATAGTAAGATTTTTTGTCTGTCAGTTAAGATATCACTGTTTTGAACCAATTAAATCTTCATTTTTATTGAAGCAGAAATAGATCAGGATAGATTTAGGCAGATTTATTATTCCCCTCCTATATTTAAAATTTATTTAGATTTTTATAATTAAAGCTTAAAATGTTAAGTAAGATCTGGATAATTATTTTGGATCATATGAAGGAAATTAAGTCATTCCAAAAAAGGACAGAAATTCCCTTCCTTGGGTATAGGAAGGCTATTTACTTTCCTTTTTCTTACAAATTCTCTGTAAGGAAGGTGATTTCTTTTCTTCATATGATCCATTATTTTTTATGAAAGCTTGCTATTGGTCCTAGGTTGGTTTAGGTTCTGATCACCCCTTTTTGAGAGAAATAGATAGAAATAAAGATATATCTATAATACAAAGTAGAATGATGTCTGTCTGTCCGTCTGTCTGTCCGTCTGTCTGTCCGTCTGTCTGTCCGTCTGTCTGTCCGTCTGTCCGTCCCTTAAGATCTCAGTAACCACTAGACTGATTGGATTCTACTCTTCAGGAAATATCTCTTCAGGGAATATACCTACTGGTCCTGTGGTGGTTTTATGCTATTTTCTTGGGGGGTGGGACACCCCCAACCCACCAAAAAACAAAAAAAATCCCCTCACATTTTTTTTGCTGAAGATTTCCTTGGTCCTTGTACGAATTTCGTCAAAAAAATTTTTTGATCACCTCTTGGGTCAAATGCCCTAGAGGCTAGGGGCGAAGCCGCTAGTATTATATATAGAGATTGATAGATAGATGGAGAGAGAGAGAGAGAGAGAGAGAGAGAGAAATAGATAATATAATAAAGGTAAAAAAATAATACTCTTCTTATTAAGAAAGAAAAAAATAGATAAATTATTAGATAGATAGATAGATAAATGAACTACCGATAGTAATTATGAAAACAAATAACCATTTTTTACACAGATTTATAAGTGGAGCTTATATTTATAAGGCCTAAAATCATCTTTTGTTTCAATGTAATAATTAAAAATACGTTAGATAAATTTTAACCCTTTCAGGATAATTTTTAAAACTGTAATTTAAAGCTCATTGAGGTTGGACAAGGATGGTAATATCCAAAACAAAGATGTTTAAAATCTATTAAAGTATATAATTACAATGCAATTGAAAAATATTGAATCCTTTTAGTAGAGAAGCTACTCTATAAATGGACATGTCTGTCTGTTTGTCCATGCAATTTATTTACTTCAAGTATCTTCAATATCTTTGTATTATGTAATTTGATATTCCGCTATTTTGCTCTCCTTCTCTCTCTCACTCCCTCTCTTAAACCTCACCTTATTCTCTTCCTCTCTCTATCTCTCTCTCTCTCTCTCTCTCACTCTCTCTTTCTCTCTATCTCTCTCTATCTCTCTCCCCCCTCTCTCTCTCTCTCTCTTTCTCTCTCTCTCTCTCTTTCTCTCTCTCTATTTCTCTCTCTTCTATATACTCTATATCCCTCTGTATATATCTTTTTTTCTTTCTCACTCTCTCTCTTATGTTTACAAAAAAAATCACTGCTTTAAATAGATACTAGCGGCTACGCCCCCTTGAAGCCTCTAGGGGCACTTAAGTTAGGAGGGGGGAAAAGTCGAACTCATCCCATATTAAATTTGATTTTATAAATATTTTCGGGAAGGAGGGGGGTAAAGACACCCTCCCCAAAAATAGTTTATAACCTCACCAGAACCTATAAGAAGCTTCAGTGTAAATTAAAACAATATCGGTTCAGCGGTTAGCGAGATCCTTCGGGACAGACAAAAAACAGACGTTCAAATCTTGCTTTATCAGTTACCCAAGTTTTGAAGTTTTAGTATAATAGGATGGTTATATCACATATTATTAGCTAAATTTTATTCCAACTAATGTACTGCATACCACACAAGCTGTTGACCTATTTATAGAAAAGTTTCGCTTCCATACGTGTTGACAGGGGGGATATTTTAAAAGTTGCGAGGCACCTCTATATTCTACTCTTTATGTCAACTAATTACATACTCATTTTGTATACACAATGATGTCCACAACTGAGACTTAAATACCGGATAATTTTACAAAAAGGCCATACAATCGAAATTAACCAGCAAAACGATTATTTTCATATATCAGGTAAGAGATACATAGGCAGTAAATTACACTGATTCCCAAAGTTTTAAAAACATGTTGTCTTATTCGTGAGCTTAAAAACATTGGGTACTTAATATTAAATCTTGATTGTCTGGTTCAAACTAACAGTGTCCAAACTTTTTAACATATAATCTTAATCTACTAGGTGGGTAATTTTGTTAATCATTATTTGGGATAAGCATCATTTTATTGTCCATTGTCTTATCCCTTAATATCCCTGATTCCATGTTCAAGTTACAATGTTATTGCTGCGCTACTGTTAAACCTTGTTAGTTTATATCCTTATATTTTATAAAAAGATTTTGTAGTGAATGAAAGTAAAAGTAGGCCTGTTATTATATTTTGTGTAAATATTACTTCCTTTAAACCTTAAAAATATAATAGTACTTAACTTTTATAGATTATACAATAAACATATTTCATTCTTCATTGTTTTTAAACAAAATAAAGTGTGTGTGTGCAACAATTTCACAAACAAATTTTTAAAAATTTTTTCCCCCTCTGCGGTGTACCTATCCTAAAGTAATAAACAAACAAACTAAAAACTAACTACCCCCCTCCATCCTATTTTTTTTCTCAAACGTATAGAGGAGGAAGTTTCAGTAATAAGGAAACAAAGCGCCAAGACACCCTTAAAATAAGCGGCTGCCAAGACATATTGAAATGTCTAATTAAAGAAAAGAAATTAAGTAGTAAAATTATCGGATAATTACGTTTTTGTGATTCTAGCCTATTAAATGAAGATGAGGAATGTGAATACCAAACAGCATTTTTTAAAGAGAAACTAATCTTATAGAATGCTAGGAGGTTTCCATCAAAGTGCATAGTTTAGCTAAAATTCCGTCTAATTATTTTAAATTGACAGAGGTATGGCTATTTTTTCATGTGTTTGTGTTCTACTTTAGGTAAGTCTAGGTGAGGTTAAATTGAGTCAGTGCAGCCCCACAGGGGTTAAGTACAAAGAAAAAAAAACAACCCCCCATGAACTTAAATTATTTTCAAACTACGAATAACTACAAAATTCATATTTAAATTAATTTATTTGAATTAATTATGCAATTTGAATTAATTATGCAATGCTTTCATTCTATAGGAGGATTAAACCCTTCCATTTTTTCTAAACGAGGTAATTCTAAGTCAAACAAGGTTTACAGCATCCACAAAATCAAAGCTTTAAAATCAGACGGTAGGACAGGCAAACATTAACACTTGTAGAGTATCAGAACTGTCAATAAGTTAAAACTCAGCATCTTTTGAATCGCCACACGGACTTTCTGATGAAGATTATAGAGTTGCTACGCTTTCCAAATTGATTAAAATTGCAAGTTTGAAATGGATATTACAACGATATTATAACGATTTAAGCTGTCCATTTCATACAGCCGTACGAAGGCACATACAATTATTTTAGAAAAGCTTCGCTTTTCAAAATAACTATCGTTGAAAAACTCTTAAGTGGGTAAAATTAGTTGTTAAATTAGTTAAAAGTCATTAGCAATTTTCATTCCTAAAGCAAGTTCACAGAAAAGCCTTTAATTACTTGAACAGAGTTTCTCATGAACAGATCAGGGAGGGAGGTGATATTGTACTGTAAATTATACTGGTACCCAAAGTACTGGTTGTCTCATAAGTTGACTTGAAAACATTGGATACTTTTAATCATCATTGATTGAGTGGTTCAAACTTACAGTATAAAGAAGGGGTAATTTTGTTTATCATTATTTAAGAATAAGATGGAAATAAATTTATAAATGACTTATCCCCAAGGATCCCTGAGATATGCAAGATTGTTAGTAATACTAATATTAAAGTAACGCAGCTACTTTACAATTAATCCTTTTGGTTAACGGTGAAAAAAAAGAACGTTAACGTAAGGTATAAAAAAATGTAAGGAAAATAATGTGATAAAGTAACAGGGTGTGTGTTTGCCTTCTGTTTGTTTGAACCGAAGGATCTCGCTAACCGCTGAACCAATCGGGTTCTCCTTAACAGGGTAGCTTCTCATAGGTCCCGGGAAGGTTTATAACTATTTGTGGGAGGATGTCACCACCCTCCCAAGAGAAATCACGTAAAGACTTGAAGGCAACATAAAAGGTTACGTATTATAAAAAAAAAACATTTAAAGTGCCACTAGAGGCCTCTAGGGGCGTAGCCGCTAGTAAATGGTAATATTGCTAAAATCAATCTACAACCTCTCTTTTTCCAAGGGTTATAAGTAACAAAAAGAAGGACTTTTACATATGACATTTTGGGGTTGTCCTATTGTTGTATATCTGACATATCTTTTTACAATCTCTACATTACGCTACCTTTGTATTCGTGCGTTAAATGTTCCATGTTGATCTGTTGTACTAGCGTTATATCGACTTAATAGTGTTGTCATAGTGACAATTTAAATTTTATATATAATACACGAAATCAATTATTTGATTAAAATCGATAAAATGTCATCTATTAACACTTTTAAAAATCAACCTGTTAAATAAAGTAGTAAGGTTTTTTTTGTCTGGAGTGTAGCTTAAGATTTAGAAAACTACTGAACTGATTGAGTTTTCATTCTATGGAAAATTCTTATTGGTCAAGGATGATTTCTAAGTTGGATTTCGGCTGTTTTCCTACTTTCTTACTCAACAATATTGAAAAGAGTTTTTTTTTACCATATTTCTTTTAGTAGCGAAGCTACTCTATAATTAACAATGTCCATCCGTACGTCTGTCCGTCAGATAATTAATGAATTGGGGGAAACGTGATATTCTCGGCTCCTATAAAAGGTAGAAAGCTGAAACTTTTTGACAACATTCTCATTATTAAGGAGCACAATTAACTATAAGACATCAATGGCGGTCGGACTACTTTTTAGCAGGTTTTAGGCTATTTTTATATTTTTCAAATTTTCCCCATATCTTTGGTATTTATGGTCCGATTTTCAAAATTTTTCAGTTAAAGATATCAAAATAAAATTTCCCGTCGTTTGAAGAAAACAACAATGATGGTCAGACCTCCTTTTGCAGGTTTTTGGCTATTTTTATATTTCTTACATTTTTATCTATATCTTTGGTGTTTATGGTCCGATTTTCGAAATTTTTTCAGTTAAAGATATTAAAATTAAATTTCCTGTCATTTAAAGAAAACAACAATGGCGGTCAGACTGCCTTTTAACAGGTTTTTGGCTATTTTTATATGTTTGACATATTTCCCCATATCTTTGTTATTTTTGGTCCAAATTTAAAACTTTTTTGCATTAACAGTTTTAAAATATTTTTTCCCCATTGTTATGTGCATCTAGTATGTAATTTACTTTAACAGTCTTCATCATACAAAATAAAACAAGGTTTCGTGTTCATTTTCTCCAATAAATATATTCTTGATTTAATAAATACACTTTAAATCTACTTGTACGTATTCCCATCCACAATTTTTTGTGCTTCGCTACTTATGGATGTTGTCATCCTTGTTTATACTCTCTTTACATCTATACAAAAAACAATGTACGTGTCTTAAATTTAGGGTTGGGCCTGATTTTTAATGCCGGATATCCGTTTATCCGGTAATTTGCCGGAAATCGAACGTTGGCCATTTATCTGGCCGGATACCAGATATCCGGCATTATAAATCAGCCGGATATCCAGTATCCGGTATTCGGCCAAAAAATGATCCGGCACAACCTTAATTTAATTAAATACATAAAAACTGTTGTATTGACAAACATAAACACTTGTACAGAAGATTGACAGCTACAGCAGAAATTATTGTATTGACAAACATAAACCGTTGTAGAGAAGGTTGACAGCTGAGGTGGATTCTTTAAAAAAAAATTGCCCCACTAATCGCTTAGTGGGGCAAAATTGTTTTCGTTAAAAATCCTCAAAAATCACATAAAAAATCTACAAAAATTAAATAAAATCTCATGTTAATTAATAAACCTTCTATGATTTTGTTTAATTTTTGTAGATTTTTAATGTGATTTTGGTGGATTTTTCACGAAAACAATTTTGCCCCACTAAGCGATTAGTGGAGCAAATTTATTTAAGAATCCACCTCTGCTGTAGAAATTTAGGACCTACTTAGACCATAAATATTATTTGTTCCTACTTGTAAACCTCGAAATTGACACAAAAATCAACAAATAAGGATAACAAACAGTTTCCTTAAAAATTACAATTTGACCCCCTTACAGTTTTAGTAGCAAAGCTACTCTATATTTCACTTTGTATGTCAATCCGTCCTTCCGTAACGTTATAATGTAAATTGTGAAATATAAATAATGATATTTTTGGCAAAGATTCTCAGTATTAATGAGAATCCAGTATATAATTTACTCATAGAATATTCTTTTTCTGTTTTATAGCTCGCTTTGTCCGTTTGTCCATTTTTTTACCATTTCTCTGTAACTATTACATGTTGTTCAATCTCCCAATTCTTACTCCAAAATCGTTAGAAATATAGTCAATATAACACAGTTTTTTTCTTCTTGCATAGTTGTTTTACAGTTTTCTATGAAGCTTAGTATTTTCGGGTCATGTGAAGGAAACGAAGTTGCTGGTTTCGTCGTATTTTTAAAGTAGCTTTTGAAAGGTTATTTTAGGTTAGGTTAGGCTAGGTGATTACCTCGCAAGGTTAAAGCCCCCCGCAGGGGCTAGAAATAGGAAAAAAAATCCGCAATTTATTTTTCTTCACATGACCCGTAATTTCTAAGCAGGTTTTATGCTATTTTTGGTTTTGTAGATGGATGGAGGGGGGGGGGGAGTTGCCTTCACTTCTCACAGAAAAGAACCCTATGAAAAAGTACTCTAAACTTTATTCAGTTTTTAAAAAAAGGTTCAAACTGCCCTAAAAAGGAAATTGGTAGATAAGAAGAAGGACATATAAATTGACAGGGACTTGCCACCCAAAAATAATCTTTACCCAAAACTGTCCATGCAATACAGTCAAAAAATTTTATAGTATTTTCAATAAAACGATTGTTTTTTTTTCCTCAAGATCAAAGTAAGTGGTTGGGTAGAGGGGAGGTTAACCCACTCATTTATTCTTGGGTTGAAGTTATTTTTGAGCTATATATCATGTGTGGGGTTGACACCTCTCCGCTCTTACCAAATAGCCTGTAACAACAGTTCAATGAGCTTCCAAGAACATTTTCAAGTGCTTGTTTGAGCTGTTTAGAAGATCTTATTGCGCTTTAAAAAAAGCAGAAAAAAATCCATGTGAATATATAAAATATCGTGTATATAAGACTGAATTAGAATTTTAAAAAAATAAATGTTAATAACCCTACAAAAATGTAAATATTTTGTACATTATAGAAACTCCACTTTAGAAAACCTACTACAAAAATTAAAGTATTTAAAACTAAAATGGTCCTTTAAAACTATAAAAATGATAAACTCTTGACCTTTTATTTTTAAATCTATAAATTTTATAAATCCTTGTTTTATTGAATCAAAAGCTCTGTAAAATGTAATATAGTTGATACGTCGTAAAAATCATTATACACATATATAGTTGAAAAAGTCATAAAACCTGCAGTGGGCTCTAACCCTGCGGAGTACCCTCCTTATTGGGTTATTTTTTATTAAGACTCCTCTAGCATTTACTTAACCTAACCTAACCAAAAAACATATGTACATATATGAGGGAAACGCCTAAAACCAGACTTTTTTTTCATACTGCATAAAAGACCAAACATAATGACTTTCAAATACTTATAGAGACGCAACTAAGAATATGTAAATACTTGTTTTGCTTAAGGAGGCAATTAATGTTATTTAGTAAGTAAAACTAAATAAATCAAGATAGTTTTCACAGAGCAGGAGGGGATAAGTAATTTTTAAAAAAGAATTTGCTTCTTTATTCCTTCCTGTTTTTGCAGATGTAATAAATTTCATTTTTGCAAATGCAGAGAGAGGCTAAAAAATAGCGTAAACCCATCCCAAGAATTAAATTTGCAAATAAAATAGCCTAAAATTTTTACAGGATCTACGAATACCTTACCTAAAATAGAGAATCCAATTGGGGCACAAGTTATTGAGATCTTAAGCAACAGACAAAAAAAACCATACTACTTAATATAATACAAGCGGGTTCGCCCCAAGCCTCTAGGGGCTGTGCCTCATGAGGTTTGATCAGTTTAATTTTTCGTATTTTAGATTTTTAAAAAAAAAGTAAAAAAAAGAATTTGGGGAAGGGGTATTTTTCATTTTTTGGAGGGGTTGTCCCACCCCCCATGAAAATAGCTTAAAACTATTACAGGACCAGTAGGTATATTCCCTGAAGACTAGCGGTTCAGTAGTTACTGAGATCTTGAGCTTCAGAAAGACAGACAAACAGACATCATTCTACATTGTATTATAGATTAGGAACTAAATAAAAATTCTAAATGATGTTTGTTGAATAAAAAAGCTACCTGTCAAATCATCTATGAATATCTGAAGTTGTAGACAAATAAATTAAGATGTACTGCTGCTTATCTTTTAATGTTTCACTTAATGTGAGGTCCTAACTATCAATACAGTGGTGTTCCATCAATTACACAAAATTTTGAGGCTCTTTTTAGTGCCTAAACAAAAATTACGTTATACAATACAAATAACCAATGATAGGCCAATATTCAGACTAATTTACCAATGACAGTCCAGAATACATATCAATTGACCAATGACATGCCAGTCTACCTTTTAATTGACCAATGCCAGGCCAGTATAGCGTTTAATTGACCAATAGCAGGCCAGTAAATATACGATGTCATTTTTATAGGCACTACAAAAAGCTTTAAAATATGCCTCATTTTAGGGAGCGAAGGGACATTGGACTGAATTGAATATTGTACTTGTCCAGGCCCAAAGTTTTATAAGCACAGTCACTCATTAATTGGATTAAAAACTTTGGGTACTATTATTAAGTCTTTGTGGGGTTGTACAAGTCAAAAGTGTTCAAACCTTTCCACCAATGATTTTAATCTACAGAAGGAGAAATTTTGTTATTTATAATTGAGTTTGTACATCATAGCCATCAAAATCACTGCATTTTATGTCATGACAACTTTTACTTTTTAGCATGCAAATATTGTTAACAATATCGTATAATAGACAATTTTTTACGAATATCAAAAAAATTAAATATCAAAAGCAGTTTTGTTAGACCGGGTCCCACTTATGATTTTCCAGTCTTATATCCAGGGGAAGCTGTCCATAATACGATTTCACTCAATTACTGTATTTCTAAATACTTCAAAACTCGAAGTAATTGCCCTTTTACATTTTAATCAAAAACATAAAAACAAGGTTTTGAATATAGACAAGTCCAGAAATACTGGACTTCTTAATTTAAAATGGATATGTATTGATAATAAAATATACATTAAAATAAATAAAGCTTTTTTACATTTATGGTAGGTTTGTTTGTCTTTCTGTCTATAACGGATAGCTACTTTAATTAATTTAGGCATCGTAGAATTGTCCTTTTTCTCTACCTTTAGTTCTATATTTATTTCACTCTCTTCTCTCCCTTTCTCTCTTTCTCTTTTTATGGTTTCAACCAGCTTTCGTTCCTTCTATTGAATGCTAAAGATCTTGGCTTAACACGTGATGAGTTCGAATCTCGACTCAACACCGCCTCATAAATAAAGATTGATTTCCCTCTGCTGCTATGTCAGTTGTATATATAGAGTAGAGGATACCTTGGCCCAGAACAGGCCGTGGTCGTGCAATCAAAGATTTGGTTGTCTGTTGGGTGTTACGTAAACTAATACCCCTGATGTTTGGACAGAAAAGGATATATTTGGCTTCCCTAACCCTAGGTTGTTGGACCTGCCGTTAAAGTGTCATGGACAGGAGCTTTCCAATAAAAACATAAAAGAGCCTAAACCTACCTGAAAATTTCAATCTATAAATTAAATAGCCTAAAACCAACCCTGGACATATGTAAAGCTTTCCTAATATACAGTAATCAATCAGGTAAAAATGTATCGAAATCTTAAGCAACAGACAAAAAAACACTACATTTGTAATCGGATATGACTTTTTTCTCCATTACTACGCTACTTATGGACAAAACTGTTCCCCTTCTCTAGATCTACGTACTGATGGTATTATGTTTATCTTGGATTAAATGAATGGTAGTTATTATTACAGGCCCATGACAACTATTTGTCTTGCGAATACAGTTTTATTACTATTGCACAATGGGTTAGATTCATACTTTATTGGACAAAAATTATTTAACATTTTTGAAATGGATGTAAGTTGTACGTGGATATTAAGAGAGGGGGAAAATTGTCGTCAATTTAGCTTGCTTGTACAGAAATCGTTTAGTGGTCAGTTTGTTCATCCAGTTGGATGGGAGGAGTATGGGATTGAGATAGTGGAAAGGGGAATCATTATTTAGTCAGCTGCAAGTTTTACTTTATTAGAGAATGTTAAACGTTTTCTTCTTTTTTTCTATGATCTTTTCTTAAACAAAGATTTCTTCTATGTTAAGAATAATAAATATTTCACATTAAAGAAATATATGCAAGAAATATACTGCTTTAACTGCTGAAAGACTACCACGAGTAGACACAATACCCAAAATTTGAAGCCTCCAGCTTCAATAACAAAAAAAATTATAGACATTTCAAAATTATATTTTTAGCAGAATGAAAATTTGAAAGTTTTTCATTGTTAACCCCTTACAGTCGGGCCCCTTGCCGCACCTTAATCAGTTCCTATTAGAGCTAGAGGGCTAAATGGAACAGTCGGGCCCCTTGCCGCACCTTAATCGGTCGGGGGGGGGGGACCGGGGGGGGGGGTTGGCGTTCGACGCCCCCCCCCCCTATTATCTCAGTTCCTATTAGAGCTAGAAGGCTAAGTTTTTTTTTGTGCAAGTCAAGATAATGAATTTCCGACCTTAAGTGAGTCTAAGTCAATTTTCGCTTCCTTCACGCTTTTATTTAACAACCTTTGTTTTTAGGTCCTTTTTTGCGTAGAAATTTCAAACGGCTGTAATTTTCTTATTTTTGAAGCTAGAATAACAATTTTTTCACATAAAATGTTTATCTTTATGTAAATTTTATATTAGAAATATCAAAACATAAATTTCAGCGGCCGCAGCTGTACTTGGCAGCTGCCAGCCGCAGCAGTCGGCGGTCGGTGGGAAAACGGCGGCGGATCTTTGTGAAATTTTAATACGTTATGTAAGCTGGAGGCTTCAAATTTTGGATATTGGGTCTACTCGTGGCAGGCTTTCAGCACTTTAAACGGGGTATTTCTTGCAGGGTTCCTTTAAAAATCTAGCTTGGTTTAAAATACAGACAAATAAAATAATTACGAGTAATAGGTCCAATGGTTAAATAATGATTTTTGTTCTGTTCTAACCCAATATGCAGAAAAAAGTCATATATCAGCTTATGCCTATATCTTATATATATGTTTTTGCAAAATACAGAAAAAAATACATTAGTTAAAACTATTTAAATTCGATAATATTCCCTAATTTTGTCTTTGATTATAAAGCTTTATAACTCAATTTGTCTATCATGGAAATGTTTTTTTCCTCCCTGATAAAACAGATAGATGGTTGAAATTTTTCAAAAAGATTCCTATGGCCCATTAGCATCTACTCTACATTTTACTTTTTGCATTTATAAGTTTTGCCTTTAGAGTTAATTTCTTAACAATATTCCACGAATAATGAGAATGTACAACCTAATTTTTTTGTTTGTTAAAAAAGTTTATAAATTCGTAATCTCATTTGCCTGGCAGTAAGCAAACTTTTCTTGTGAATATTCCAATAGTACCTCAAATTATTTACTTTTTGGTTATTTTTTTTATTTTTGTTGTTTTCAATTATAGTTTTAGTATAAATAAAGACCTTAATCTGATTTGTAGTATGAAAATATACAACTGAAAGCGGGACACAAATTAACTTTTTGCATAAAAAAACCACTGATGCCAATTTATGTTAGGTTAAGTAAAGTAGGAGAGAATAGGAAAATAAGAGCTCATTAGGGTCTTATTTAAAAAATGAAATTAGGGGGATACCTATAAAAATATTCATTCAAATTTCAAGAAAGCTACATCATATTTAGTTCTTTCAAGTACCGAAGCTTCTCTTAAATTTCTAAAAATGGTTCGTTTTGCAATTATTTAAGAAGAATAAATATTTATTGCATCGTGTTATCGACGACAAAGAAAATTGTTATAAAAATGACACGATAATAATACGATTAATACGATACATAGCTTAGAAGCGGATATTAATCGGTTTCGAAGCCAAACAGAAAATAAAATAGACGTAATTGGCCTTGTTTAATTTGTATTCTAAATAGTATTCTAAATCTAATGCTCCCGGCTTCAGCGTTTTGACATTAAGCAAAATAACTATGAAGGTAATTTAAGTCAAAATCCCTATATAAAAGAGGCGAGACACAGAGATCTAAAGGGATAAGACAATGTAGATTACAATTAGTGTTTAAAACGTTTGAACACTCAACTCAATCAATCTAAATAGAATAAATGTCCTCAAAGGTGTTAAGGCAACAAATAAGAAAAGTTAGTTCAAAACATTGGGGACTATAGAAATAAAACGCCCAATGTTCCCTCCATCCATGGGTGGGATGTCTGTCTATCTGTCCGTCTATCAGTTTGTATCTGTGTTTATACCGGAGGCTCTTAAACTTATTTCTTATGAATTATCCTTGGTATTTCAGAGCGAAAAAGTATGATATGAAATATTTTATTCAGTTATATATGTTGGCAAAATAAAGATTTTCCAAATCAAAAACTAAAAAAATTCATCTATAACATATAATCATAGGCATAGACATTTATTAGGGAAAAACAAACAATAATATAAAAAAATGATTGAATAGATTTTATCTTAGGTTTGGCAGCCTTTGTTTTATTTGGCAACTGCTGCGGAGCCGCTAGGTAACCGACTTCTGTGCTATCAAATATCCTTGTTTTTTTTAGTAGCGAAGCTACTCTATAATTTGAAATGTCCGTCTGTCCGTATGTCTTAGTTTGGGGGAAACGTGATTTTCTCGGCTCCTATAAAAGATAAAAGGCTGAAATTTTTTTAAAAATTTCCATTATAAGGGAGCACAATTAACTATAAAACATCAATGGAGATAGGACCCTTTTTAAGCAGGTTTTAGGCTATTTTTGTATTTTTCACATTTTTCTCCATATCATTGGTGTTTATGGTCCGATTTCCAAAATTTTTTCAGTTATAGTATCAAAATAAAATTTCTTGTCGTTTGAAGAAAATAACTTTGACGGTCAGACTGCCTTTAAGCAGGTTTTAGGCCATTTTTGTATTTTTCACATTTTTCTCCATAACTTTGGTGTTTATGGTCCGATTTTTAAAATTTTTGTAGTTAAAAGTATCAAATTAAATTTCCAGTTGTTTTGAGCATTCAGTATGTAATTTACTTTGACCGTCAGTCTGTTAGTCATAGTACTGATAAATAAATATTGAGAAATTAAAAAAATTAAAAAAAGGTTTTGTGATTTTTTTCCTAATATACATGATTTTGACAACTAATCTTTAAATTCTTATAAATACTTTTGTGCTTCGCTACTTATGGATGTTATCATCCTTTTTTTTAGATTCAATTGCCCTGTCCTTATCTTAAGATTAATTAAGACAACCTACACGAAGCCGTTTAAAAACAGTTGGACATTTCTACCAGATTATTTCCATACATACAACGCAACAACTAAGTGACGGGGGGCCGGGGGAGGGGTATTGTAGTCTAATTAATCTACAACCCTTTTTCTCCCAATCCCGAAAAAGATTAACATGAAATCTAAAGCAAAATATCATTGGATGGAATAGGAGAAGATTGATTTATTTTCCATTGTTCCATCCCAAAATCCCTGTAAAGAAAATGATAGGTGGGCAAAATTTTATTGGCTTAGCTACTCTAAAATTGAAAATTGTCATTCTTTCCGTTGGTCTTCTATTTGAGATAATTATATTGCTTTTTTGTGTTATTTGCCTGATGATTGCAAGACCTTTGTCTAAAAGACCTTATTATATGTATGCAAAGGCATCCCCAACACTCTTACTATTAATATCAGAATCCTGACTTAGCATCAGTATGTATCCTAGTTTTTAATTTTCTTAAACTGTATCCTCAAAATATACGATTTGTTCAGGGCATTCGTCTCCAAATGAAAGTGGATCAAAAACAAAGCATAAAATTATGGTTAGGTTAGGTTAAGCAAATGTTTACAGTGCCCCGTTGGGGCTAGAACAAGATCTTAAGTGATAAACAATGTATGACATATTGCTATACATCTCCATTAATGATTGACAAAATTACCTTTTCTGTTGCTCTAAATCATTGGATAAAAAGTTTAAATACTTTTATTTTTAAACAAAAGAATTTTGAAAAGTGCCCAACATTTTTGTGCCTATAAATGAGAAAACGTGTATACAAAACTTTGGGTACCAGTGTAATTTACAGTCCAATTAACACCAACATTATCAAAACATAAGTCAGTTCCAAGACAGCTTTATACAATAACAGCACAAAAAAATGTATACCTATTTTCTTCATTATCAGGGAGGAAGGGAACAATGGCGTTACAATTTATCCACAACCCTTTTCCCCCAAAAATTTACCAACTATCGAAGGTATGATATTACGCAAAAACTTTGGAGAAAAGATTTATTTAGCGTTCAATGCCTGACTTAGAAATTAGTGTGGGAATGAGAGAAAGATCAAATTTTCTGTCATGCTGCGTTTTACAGTTTCTTCATATCAACCAGATAATTAGGAATAGATAGATAGATAGATATATAGACAGATAGATAGATAGATAGATAGATAGATAGATAGATAGATAGATAGATAGATAGATAGATAGATAGATAGATAGATAGATAGATAGATAGATAGGTAGATAGATAGATAGATAGATAGATAGATAGATAGATAGATAGATAGATAGATAGATAGATAGATAGATAGATAGATAGATAGATAGATAGATAGATAGATAGATAGATAGATAGATAGATAGATAGATAGATAGATAGATAGATAGATAGATAGATAGATAGATAGATAGATAGATAGATAGATAGATAGATAGATAGATAGATAGTTAGATAGATAGATAGATAGATAGACAGATAGATAGATAGATAAATAAATAAATAGATAGATATATATAGAGAAAGGCTGAGAATGAGAAATAGCAGAAAAATCAGATTTTGAGAAAATTAAAATATAATCAAACAGAATAAAAGAAAGCTATGATGAATAGATAGATATTCCTATTTTGAATTGTTAATATTGAATCATCTAACTGACCGTTATTAGTCTATTAACTACTGAGTATCAAGATATTGAACTGTAAGTAGTACATATATGATTCGCTCCACTTTCATGGAAAAAGTGGAAATACCAAACAAATATAGAAAAGAATATAGAAATAAATAGAAAATAATGCTTTTATAGATCTATCTGTCCATATGTCCGTCTGAAATGAGGAAAGGTGAATTTTTTGGCTCTAAGCTGATTTTTTGTGAAGATAAACCTTACAAGTGTGTACCTAGTATGTAACTTACTTGGTCCGATAGTCAGTTATTTTACTGAGCAAAAATCATCTATTTCTCTTCTATTTTTAGAGTTTCTGACAAATGTTCTGCAATCATAGGGTTGGTTGTCTAAATGGTGTAAAATATATGACCATGCAGTGCAATAATAAACTATGGACTAGATTAACTTCTGCCTGTTGTTTCTGACCAGAGAAGTTTTCCAATAAAGAGTTACAAGATAATATATAAATAGTCCTTGTATTTTTTTTTTACTTTTGTTTTACTTACTTTGAAATGTGAAGACCCCACACCTTTCTTCAACTCATTCTCATACAAATACAAATTTCAGAAAGAAAAATCATAGAAACATAGATTAAATAACCCATAGATTTTAGTATTCTGTTATAATTGTATCCTATCTATACATAAATTAGTCTATGTTTTTACTAGTAGCTAGTAATCTATAATAATTATATAGTATCTATACATAGATTAGCCTATGTTAATATTAGTAGCTAGTATTCTATGATAATTATATCCTATCTATACATAGATTTGTCTATGTTTATACTAATAGCTAGTTTTCTTTAATAATTATATCCTTTCTATACATAGATTGGTCTATGTTTATACTGGTAGCTAGTATTCTACAATAATCATATCCTATCTATACAAAGATTTGTCTATGTTTATACTAGTAGCTAGTATTCAATAATAATTATATCCTTTCTATACATAGATTGGTCTATGTTTATACTAGTAGCTAGTATTCTATATTAATTATATCCTATATATACATACAGCATGACCCTTGAAAAAGTATTTTTAAGCATCTGCAGCCCATATTTCTCAATGAATTATCAAAAAATGTATATGTCCTTGTTCTCTGTAGATTTCCACATAAGTAGATATAAAAATATTTTTTTACATCAATTAACAGCTGAGATTTTTAGAGCCAAAGTTTTGAAAAAGTGGCTGAGGAAAAAGTAACTTTTCAAGAAAAATGTTTTTTTAAAGTGAAATGACGTGTTTTCCTCATAATTTCAATACTTTTTATTAAACTTATATAAAGATGTTTCCAAGAAATTTATTTCATGCTGAAAGCACTTTTTTCACTTGCTCTAAAAAACATTTTTAGATTAGTGTAAATTGCAAAAACACCCTTACAGAAAGAAATCCTATAAAAAATAGTAGCAAATTGAAAGTTTACATAAACAGAAATCAAACAATTTTTATTTTATCAAAATAAGTTAAAAAACCAAAAAGTTACAGCTACAAACTTTTATTAAACATTTAACAATTTAAATGATTTTAATGTGTTTTAGATTAATTTGATGAGTGGGCGTGAATTTATTAGTAAAGGTGGCGCTAAGCCTTCCGGTAATGAGCATAAATTGGGGAGGGGTTTATTTAAAGTCATATTAATAAGTGGGAGATATTATAAGATTTGTGGGAAAATGGTTATAAGAAAAATGTATTCAGTAAAATTTGAAAAGTAGTTTTTTATATGTAAAAGTAACGTTTTTTAATGCAATAAAAAATGTATCAATTGTAAACTTGCTCTTCTTTCTTATTTGTTTTTTAACTGGTTGATAAAAAGTAATATACTAAAAAAAAACTAAGAAATATTTAGCAATATCCAGTTTCTCAAGCACTTTTTCCAAACTTTGGCTTTAAAAATCTCGGCTGTTAATTGATGTAAAAAAAATATTTTGATATCCTTTGATGTAGAATATTATAGAGAACAAGTACATATGAATCTTTTAATATTTTATTGAGAAATATAGGCTGCAGATGCTTAAAAATACTTTTTCGAGGGTCATGCTGTAGATTTGTCTATGTTTATACTAGTAGCTAGTATTCAATAATGATTATATCCTATCTATACATAGATTGGTCTATGTTTATACTAGTAGCTAGTATTCTATAATAATTATATCCTATCTATACATAGATTAGTCTATGTTTATACTAGTAGCTAGTATTCTATAATGATTCTATCCAAAGGGGGGAAAGGTCATCAAATTCAAATCATGAGTTTTTTAGTATGATTCTTATAAATAGCAAAATATTTTAATTTTTTTCTCATTTTATCTCTATCTTTTATCAAACCAAGGACCTTATGGGATAAGACCATGAACAATAGATTGATATACATACCCAATGATGATAACAAAATTAAAACTTCAGTAGAATAAATTTAAACGTTGAAAAGTTTTGACAATAACAGCTTTGAATCAACCAATCAAAATCCAATGTTTCTTCTCTTCATAAGTTCATGTGTAACGATTCACTTTCCATATCTTTATACCTATCTATCATTTTTCATATAATTTTTCTTTCGGATTTTTTTCTCGCTATTTTCGAGACACACTTGTTGAAAATTTGAAATAAAGTTGTATGATTAATATTTTATGTTTTATATCTTTGTCTTTTCATATACAGAGATGATACTTAGAAATTTTGGTACATTTTTTCTAAGTTTTTACCAAAAAATCGTTAAATTTCAGCAAATGCAAAAATAATATACATGCGAGGAAAAAATACAGGAATGAGACAATAGCCGATAAATTGATATACATCCTTCATGATGATACACAAAATTACTCCTTCTGTAGATTAAATTAGTGCTTGAAACGTTTGAACTCAACGTAAGAATCAATCAAAATTCTATCAAAAAGTCCCCAAAGTTTATAAGCCAACAAATAAGACAACGTTATTTTAAAACTTTGGGGACTAGTGAAACAAACAGCCCATTGTCCCCTCTTTGTCTGAAAAATTATGTAAGATCTATTTTTGCTATTTCAACGAAATTTAGGTCTATTCTTTTAATGTATACAGTAAGATATCGTAAACGGCAGATCGGATTATTCTACTTTTTGCAAGGCAGTTTTGCATTAGTCCTGTGCAGGTTTCAGGCCGTTTGGCAGAGGTAGCTTAACCCTTAGAGAAAATATTCTCTCGAGGTTTACATTCTCTTAGCGGAAAGTTCTTACTGTAAACTATGGCGATTCTTAGAACTATAAGGCAAAATCAACTCTATAATTATCAGGGATCTTAAGGGATAAGACATAAGGGACGATAAATTGATGTACTACGCCCCAAATCATGGCAAACAAAATTACCTCTTCAAATTTTTCGAGTGAAAGACTAAAGTACATAATTTTTGTGTCACTTTTGAGGAAGACGATTCCCTTTTCTCCTATCTCTTTTGAAGAGATTTTCTTCCCCCCCTTCCCTTTTTCTTTTCCCTTTATATGACGTCATATGAATCGTCTTCCTCAAAAGGGACACAAAAGTTATGTAGTTTAGTCTTTCTCATTATTCGAAAGCTTTAGTCAATTGAATGAGAATAGTTATTTCTCGTATCGTATTATAAACGGCTTTCCGCGGATATAGAATGTAAAATTATAAGATTAAAACTAGTTTTTTTATCCCCGTTTGATTATGATTGTACACTTCTATATTCGTATAAAACTGGATATAATACGATGCTAGACATAGTTTTTTCGTATTCATGAGAACCGGTTCCTATCCACCGGATTCAAATGAATACGAGAAAATAAGTTTATATAATTTTAAGCCCTGTTGGCAATTTATTATTCAAATTTGTTGATTGCAACACTTAGTTTAATCATGGACGTTTTAATCCTTGTTTTAGGCTATTTTGTATAATATCATAACATCATTAAAAATTAGATCAAAAATACCGTCAGAAAAACAGAGAGAAATTCCTGTTTAAATTAACCCCCATGGAATTTATTGTTAAAATTTATTTATAAACATTTCTGTATTTTCTCATTGATAATTAGAAAAATAAGAAGTTCTTAAAAAATACCATAAATAAAAGAATCAGGGGTAAGACCATGTTAGATAAAGGTAACCTTCCCTTCATTTAAAATGTTTTAAATTTAGGAAACAGGTCAACATTGGTAAAATTTAAACTGAACTCTCATTGGTCATTTTATTGTATGACGTCATTTTTATGGAGGCACTTTATGCTGTTTCAAATTCAGTTTTATTAAAATATATTTATTTTTTTTCTCGTATTCATTTGAATCCGGTGGATAGGAACCGGTTCTCATGAATACGGAAAAACTATGTCTAGCCTCGTATTATATCCAGTTTTCTACGAATATAGAAATGTACAATCATAATATTAAAACTAGTTTTTTTAGCCGGTGCCTTCGGCACCACGGGGCTAAACAAACTAGTTTTAATCTTATAATTGTACATTCTATATCCGCGGAAAACCGTTTATAATACGATACGAGAAATAACTATTCTCGTATTCATTCGAATACGGTGGATAGGAACCGGTTCTCATCCATACGAAAAAACTATGTCTAGCATCGTATTATATTCAGCTTTCTACGAATATAAAAATGTACAATCATAAGATTAAAACCAGTAATGCGAGAAATATCTACTCTACTCTTTTTTTTCTAAGGATGTATAATGGTGACTGCGCCCCAAGCGTCTAGAGACTCTAAATTCGCGATTATATATGTGGCGTCTCTTTAAATTCTAATTTTATTGCGTTCAATTTAAAAAATAAATTTAGTATATCTATAACTATGTATGTTGCCATTCTTGTTTTTTTCTCATGAAAGTTTCACTACCGACGGACAGATCATTATTACTGCAGATTGACGAAGCTTCCAGGGAGCTAAAGGGATAAGACAATGAATGGCCGATAAATTGATGTATATTTCTTATGATGTCACGCAAAATTACCGCATCTGTAGATCACAATTATTGGTTCAAACGTTTGGACACTAAATTTAATTAACTCAATTAAAATTTAATAAAAAGTTCCCAAAGATGTTAAGCCAAGGAATAAGAAATGGATAATAAAACTTCGGGGACTAGTGTAATAAACAGCCAAATGTCCCCTCCCTCCCTTCGAAGCTTCCCTGTAGTACCAAGAAGATTGGGAAAAATGAGAATAAAATATAAAATTATAGGTTATGTCGCTCAAATTTTAGCGCTTCTTTTTGCTCCTAGGTGGTAGCAATTGTACAATTATATATAAAATTATAGAACAACGATGAGAAAATCCAAAAAAGCGAATTTATGCGAATCAAATGGTTAAGATTATAAAAATCAATAGTTTTAAAATAGCTGTAAGTCTGACCCAAATATGAGTATTGGTGCAAAAAATGGGGACAAATTTTAAATTGATTTGACGGGGCTGATTATTTACGTCACAAGTGAGGGGAAAGAAAAGGGAAGGAGGAAAGAAACCCCCTAGAAAAGAGATGGGGGTATGACGTCACACGCCAAAACAATTTGAAATTTGTCCCCATTTTTTGCACCAATACTCACAGAATTTGATGCTTAGTTGCGGCTGACGCCCAGCCATAACTACCGAAAAATCTCATAATAGTAAATATTGATATTAAGTTTCTAAGCTAGTTTTAAGAAATGATCCTTCAGATACTCATTTACCGAAAAAGGTTAATAGAAATAAGTGATAAATTTTTTTTTCTTCGAATTAAGTTTCTATATGAACAATAAAAAAATCACTAAACCTCTCATGATTCAAACAATCCTTATGTTAAAGATGTTTCCAAGTATTTACCATAAGATCTTGCTAAACTTATTGTGTTTCGTGTTGTTTCTGGTCTGGTTTTTGGCTACATTCCAGATTTGTATGTAAATACACCCAATAAAAAGGGAAAAAAGAAAGAAAGATATATGTAAGGAGCATGTTGTATATAATAGATATATAGTTAAATAGAAGGAGACTTAAAATGATATATGTAGTATAGACAGATAGTAGACACTAGTTAGATAGGCAGGCAGACAGAAAGAAATATAGACAAATTGATAGATAAATAGATAGATAGAATGACAGAATAATTAACAAAAGACAAATTCATCTATCGTCCATCCCATTATAATATGTCATAAAGTAAAAATGCATGGCAAATTTTTCAATTTTTATTTCAATTTCTATTTGCAAGACATCATGTCATATAAAACAAGAACTTTTATGTTCATTAGTAGCGCAGAATACAACACTTAATGTTAAAACAAAGATGACAACATAAAGCGAAGCTCTGAAAATGTTTGACTAATGAACATTAAGCCTTGTAGAGTGTCAGATCAGAAACTAATAAGCAGGAATCACTATTCCAAAAATCCGATGAATAGGATGATTACATCACATAAAAATTGTTGTTAAAAAGGTTGATAATCAACATGTTCTAAATGGACATACGGAAATTCTGGTAAGGAATATGTAGTTGCTACGATTTCATACCTACCTACTACAGGAATCATTATGTCAAGTTTGAAGCTTTTAACACGCCTAAATTAACGATTAGACAAATAGCGTCGTGACATTACTTCAAAATTATATATAAAATTTTACACAAGACTGTACTAGTTTTTGTGGCGAATATGTCAGCTATGACTTGTTATTTATATTCAATAATATATGAATTTTAAAATGCGTAGGTAAGCAAACACACAGACATAGAAACAGAGTAGGTTGTAGAAAATCTTCGTTTTAATAAAAAAAACTTACATTTGACCTTAAAAGAACACTCCAAAATTTTCATACTTTATAACATTGGTAATAAAGGGACAATCATTTAGAAAAAAAAATAAAAAGTTTTAATTTAACATTATTATTATTATTTATTTAACTGCTCTTTAAGATAGATGATAATACTTGAATTCTGTCATTCACAGAAAGGGAGGGAACATTTGGCTTTTTATTACACTAGTCCTCAAAATTTTTTTAATTACGTTTTATTATTCGTAGGCTTAAAAAACGGTGGAAACTTTTATTGAATTTTGATTGATTGGTTCATTTTGTCAAGTGACCAATTTTTTCAACCATTAATTACAGAAGGGGTCATTTTGTGGTTCATCATTGGGAATGTACATTAATCTATATGCCATTGTCTTATCACTTTCGATCCTTGAGTCATTCATGTTTTTATAATATTTCTCCATGAATGGGTCATCATATCAGACTGTGAAATTTTACTATAATTTTTGTCTGAGAGAATTGTCATTACCTTTTTGAGCGAAGCTTTTTGTATATGATTTGGTTGTCTCTTTGAAGTAAGAATAATTAATGGTAAATTTAAGCATGTTAAAATTACCCTATGAAATTCAAATCGTGAATAAAAAAAACCTGTATTAATCTAAAGTATTATCTAGAAATTGTAACTAATTAGATTATCTACAAAATATGCTTTTTATGTCTCTGAACATTAACATCTATTTAAAAAAATGGTTATTCCTATTACGATAAAGCAAGATATAATATAATATCTTAATATCTCCAGGCTAAAATGTACATCCATAAATTTTTACATTTATTGAATTTTTCTGCAGTGCATATCAATTTGTGTTTTCATCCTTGTTTAAATACGGAGATACAGATATATGTCATTTCAAGAAAAGAGAAAAAGTTTAACCCCATTCACTTTCTCTCTCTCTCTCTCTCTCTCTCCCTCTCTCTCTCTCTCTCTCTCTCTCTCTCTCTCTCTCTCTCTCTCTCTCTCTCTTTCTCTCTCTCCCTTTGTCTCTCCCTCTCTCTTCTTCACCAATCTTAAAGAAGCTTCTTGAATGAATTTAGATAATCCTAACGTTTGACTACCATAAATATACATCCACAAGAATAACACAATCCATAGGTTGTACCAGTATATTTTGCAGTCTCTCATTTATTCATGTGTTTTAAGTTCTACCTGGTAAATTTTGGGGAAAGAAAGGGCTGTAGATTTTACAGCAATTGTTTCTCCTTTCCCAAAGATGTTAAGTTGATAATTTTTAAAACATATACGTACAAACATGAGGTATAATGGAATTATAGAGTAGCTTAACTTTTAAAACTAATATACATAGTAGTCAAAGGACCTATGTAATAGTGTTTTAAATTCCAATAAAAACAGAGAAGGGGAAACACATTGAGTAAAATTGTTTTGAAACTGTAAGACACATGGTTTATTAGAAAACAGCCTAAAACCTTTCCAAGATAATAACCTTTCTATATAAAAAAAACTATTAAAAGTACTAGAATATTTCAATATCTTAACCTAAAAGTTGTATGAAATATTTTTGTCTGTCTGTTTTGCTGCTAAAATCCTATAAAGGTCTAGGAAGAGTTATAATGGAAGGTTATTCCAACATTAGAGTAAAACACTAGAGGGAGAAAGGGTTAAATACCTGTATCTCCCCATCGCAACCAACTTGTGCAACCTTTCTATTCGGTCATTGAAAATCAACCAATGGTATCGCTTATATTAACACAGCCAAGTAGCAGAAAATAATTTAGAAGCAGACGAAAGAGGTCTTTGAATAAGGAAGGGAGGCAGTTGTCTGTATATACATTTATACTATAAATCTATTGCCTGCCCTGTGTATTACTTGATTTTCCTTAAACTATCCCCCCATCCCCGAATAAAAAGGGGTCTGTAATAGCTACTGATAAAAGGTTTTTCTTTTAAATTGATCAATATAAATTCTTATATAGTAGGCTTCTTTTAATAGGACAGTCTTATATTTTGTTTTAATATAAATTCTTATAGATAGGCTTCTTTCCAAAAGGACAGTCTTATGTTTTGTTTTAAATTGGTCAATATAAATTCTTATATAGTAGGCTTCTTTCTAAGAGGAAAGTCTTATATTTTGTTGTAATGTAAATTCTTTCCAAAAGGACAGTCTTATGTTTTGTTTTAAATTGATCAATATAAATTCTTATATAGTAGGCTTCTTTTAAAAGGACAGTCTTATATTTTGTTTTAATGTAAATTCTTTCCAAAAGGACAGTCTTATGTTTTGTTTTAAATTGATCAATATAAATTCTTATATAGTAGGCTTCTTTTAAAAGGACAGTCTTATATTTTGTTTTAATGTAAATTCTTTCCAAAAGGACAGTCTTATGTTTTGTTTTAAATTGATCAATATAAATTCTTATATAGTAGGCTTCTTTCTAAGAGGAAAGTCTTATATTTTGTTTTAATATAATATAAATTCTTATAAATAGGCTTCTTTTAAACAGAGCCTTATATTTTGTTTGATTTTTTTATTTAAATCTTATAGATGGGCTTCTTTTAAAAGGACAGTCTTATGTTTTGTTTTAAATTGATCAATATAAATTCTTATATAGTAGGCTTTTTTTCAAAAAGAACAGTCTTATATTTTGTTTTCAATTGATATAAATTCTTATACAGTAGGCTTCTTAAAAAAGGACAGTCTTGTTTATTTTTTTATTTAATTCTTATATAGTAGGAAGGACACATTTAGTTTCAAAAATTGCTCAATGCATTCTTCAGTAAGCTTTTTTAATAGGACAATCTGAATTTTTGGATTTAAATTACTTTTGTCTTTTAATGAACAGATCTATGGTATAAATGTATATACAACTACCTCCCTTCATTTTTCAAAGACCTCTTTTGTCTGCTTTAAATTAGTTTCTGCTACTTGGCTGAGTTAATATAAGCGGCACAATTGGTTGATTTTCAATGACCCATTAGAAAGGTTGCGCAAGGTGGTTGCGATTTGGAGATACAGTTATTTAACACTTTCTTCCTCTAGTGTTTTACTCTAGTGGAAGGACACATATAGTTTCTAAAAATGTTTAATACATTTTTCAGTAAGCTTTTTGAAGAGGACAATCTTATACGTAAATTTAAATTACTTTTGTCTAATTAATGGTTATTGATTTTCTTAGCAAAGAAAAATCCGGGGTAACAAATCTTTATGATAAGGACTGTCCTTTAAAAATAAGGGTTTAAAAATTTTAAGTGTTACAAATATCGTTAAAATTTACTGTTTGTAAAGGGATAAATTTTACTATGGACGGGTAGAGGGTTAAAAAGAGGTTAAAAACAATAAAACACCAGAAAACAAAGGTTTTCGGTAGTTAATCAATCACCTGGGACCCCTTTTTAAGTAGCGAAGCTACAATATAAGTAATTTTTTCCATCCATAAACAAAGTAATAGAGTAGAGGGAGCATGAGCTATCTGTAACTCTACCCACGGAGTTAAGACCTGTGCAGACTTTTAAGTTGGCCTTACTCTTTGGAATATCAGCTAATAGCGTCTGAAATATAAACACAAGTCGCTACAAAAGAACATAAAGCAATTTACTAGCAAACGAGAAAGGTCTTCACCACTTGGGTCAGCTAGTTGTTTAGGTTAAACATCTATACTTATACATTTATTATTTCGAAGATTTGATTTACTCGGGTGCTTTCATAGATAAGTGGCTTATTTTTATATAGTTGACCAATAATAATCTATAATTATGTCTCGAAGTCTGATTTTGATTTATCGGTTGGATTAGAACCGCTTCTTAGCCATACTTAAAAATCATGTATGGCGTCGAATAACTGACAATTTTTCACTAATATCAAATAAAATCTTAGAGTTAATACCAGTTTTGTTAGCCGGGGTCTTCAGCCTCTCAGGCCTAATTATACACGGAAAGGCTGTCTATAATCAAATACAATAATTAACTATTTTTATTGCTTCGCTTCTTATAGATGTGATCATCCTTGTTTTTACACTTTGTCTTTAAGTAATGACTAAAATATAGCATTTTTAGTACAGCTCCTACTCTTTAACAAGGTTTTATCCGTCTGTCTGTAATTTGAGATATCCATCATTCTTTATCTTTCTCTCCCTATCTTTCTATCTTTCTCAGTCTTTCCCCTTTATCCTATCTGTATATCAGTCCATCTATCCATCCAAGAACGTTCAAGCTTCATATTTTATATTTTTAGGGGGGGGGGGGGTTAAGACTCATATTTTTGTTGTAAATGTAAAAAAAATAAATTGTTTAATAAAACTAGGGACATTAAAAAAACATTTTTTGGGAAAGGGGGGAGGGGTAAGCACCCCTTTAACCATCCCTTCTTTGGACGCCCCAGTATCCATCCATATATCTACCATATATATCCATATATATATTTATCTATGTATCTTTCTATCTATCTATCTATCCATCTATCTATCTATCTATGTATCTATCTATCAATGTATCTATGTATCTATGTATCTATCTATCTATCTATTTATCTATCTATCTATCTATCTATCTATTTATCTATCTATCTAACTATCTATCTATCTATCTATCTATCTATCTATCTATCTAACTATCTATCTATCTATCTATCTATCTATCTATCTATCTATCTATCTATCTATCTATCTATCTATCTATCTATCTATCTATCTATCTATCTATCTATCTAGATATCTATCTTTTTTTTTTTTTTAATATTATGTTCAAAAAAATCTTAGTAAAAATCCTTTAAATTAAATTTATTTTCAACTTTAGTTTTACATTGACATCTGAAGAGTGCAAACATGCACGAAACAATTTGAAATGTCTGAATAAATATGTAAAATTCATATTTTGTTTGTGAGTTAACCTCTTATATCTATCTATCTATCTATATATATATATATATATATATATATATATTTATTTATCTATCTATGTATGTATGTATGTATGTATCTATCTATTTATTTTTCTATCTATCTATCTATCTATTTATCTATCTATCTATCTATCTATCTATCTATCTAACTATCTATCTATCTATCTATTTATCTATCTATCTATCTATCTATCTATCTATCTATCTATCTATCTATCTATCTATCTATCTATCTATCTATCTATCTATCTATCTATCTATCTATCTATCTATCTATCTATCTATCTATCTATCTATCTATCTATCTATCTATCTATCTATCTATCTATCTATCTATCTAACTATCTATCTATCTATCTATTTATCTATATATATATCTATCTATCTATCTATCTATCTATCTATCTATCTATCTATCTATCTATCTATCTATCTATCTATCTATCTATCTATCTATCTAACTATCTATCTATCTATCTATCTATCTATCTATCTATCTATCTATCTATCTATCTATATATCTATCTATCTAGGTAGATGGACAAATTATGAGACACTTTAAGGAATACCATTTATGTGAGATAGGAATTTGTTTCGGGGCCATTATAAAAACTTACAACAATCTTTAACGGTTTCCTTCTATGTTTAATTGAACCGATCTTTTAAGTCCCTAGGTTGGTAAAATTGTAAGAAGATAGAATGTTTGGGAAATGATTTGTCTGATATTTGCGTCGACATTTCAAAATAGCATTGAATTATGGGAAGACGAAGAAAGTCCCTAAAAAATCAGCATGATACGTCATAAAAAAACGAGGGATTATCCTTCTCTTATTTAGGGGATTTCTTTCCCATTCATCCTCTCCTCATCCATCGTTTTTATGACGTCATTGAGGGACTTTCTTCGTCTTCAATTAAGGTGTTCATTGCTTACATTTCTTTATTCTCATGATAATATGACAATGGATTTAGAATATAAGTGGATATTATGAAGGGGGTAAAATTGTCGTCAATTTTATTTGCTAATTCCTCATTTATTGGTAAGTTCATTCTTTAAGTATAAGTTGATAAGGTGTGGGGATCTTTATTTTATCCAGCTACAAGTTTCACTTTATTAGAGTACATGATAATCTGTTGTAAAATCCAAGTAATGATAATTCCATTAATACGACTTACTTGCTCACCGCGTATCAAATCCAATTAAATGCTGGAAAAGGTTGGGTTTTAAAAATGGCTCAAAAGCACTAAAAAGGGAAATTACTTTAAATGTAAGTTCAATCTTATGTTAAGGCTACCGAAAATGGGTTTAATGTGGAATCTTTTTTATTCACATGGTCTTTTTCATAAGGAGACTTTTAGGGAGTAAATCTTTTTATTTTAGAAAACTTAGAGGGAGACATTTATTACAATAGTCTTTAACGTTTTATACTAACGTTTTCTTATTTGTTGGCTAAAAAAATTTGGGACTTTTATGGAATTTTTATTGGTTGAATCATTAAGTTTATTGTCCAAACTTTTCAACAACTTAATATTATTAAAAATGTTCTATTACTCAAAAGTAAGGCATACGTTTATAAACTTTATGCTTATCGCTCAAGAAATCGGCATTTCCAAAATAGAATAGAACCATCCATAAGAAGCTCCTTATAATATTAAAGAAAGTCTTCTAAATAGTTTATAAAAGTGTTTTATCAGCATAAAAATTCAGACTCATTTATTGCTGATGTTTGGTCCTTTCAGCAGTTTTTAATCACTGTAAAAATGCTATGCAGTTATTTTATCAATATAAGACTATAGCCAAACAATAAAATGCGTTTCTTGATAACTGCTCGCAGCTGCGTCTTACTTAGAGCAGCACAGACTGAATGAAGCAAATTTCAGCTGCAAAAAATTAAACCCCAATGCCAATAAATAGCTGTGGCCAAAAATTAAACCATACAAGTTTCACATTTTTCTAGTGCATGGCCGACAGTGAATTAGTATTTATGAAAGACATACACCGGCTTTTAACAGCTGCTTTAAACTTATGTTGTGTTATAACTAAATCTAAAGACAAACTCTAATTCTAGAAAGTAGATGACCCACTAAAAAAGGTTTATTTGCTGTTATAATTGCACACCTTATTGCAGATTAATATATTGGAAAAGGATGAGTTCTAATTTTCAACAAGAGCGGTATTTTTTTGCGAATTTTTTCTATAGTTTGATTTGTTCGTTAGTATCATATCATTAAGCGCTTTCACGAATGTTTATTTCAATTATTCGAAAAAGTTAACAACTTTTGGTTTTTTAAGTATTTAAAAAATCAACTTTTTGTTTATTTAATGCTAAAGGTCTGTACGTTCGTCTGTCGTTTTTTGAACAACTAAATTAGTAAATATACTGAGATATATTGTTTTTAACATTTATTAATTTAAGATTAAGGTGTCTTCAAAATCATAACATTCCATTTTGTTTTTCGCTACGTTTTTACGAAAGTTGAATGTCCCTGATATTACATTATTAAGATATCTTTATGAAATTTTTAAAGAGTTTTTTATAACAAGGATGACAACATCCATAAAAGAGAAGCTCTAAAATGGTAGGATAAAAGGGCATTAACATTTGTAGAGTGTCAGAACTGAATAATCAGAATATAAATGTATAAGAGTCGAAGCAAAATTGTAAGAAAATTTGTTGAAAAACTGCTTAAATACAGAATGATAATTAAGGACATACTTACATTTTTGGAAATTGATTATAGAGATGTTTCGCTTATAACATTGTACTTTGTTGTCCTAGGAATCAGTATTCCAAAATTCAGGTCAATCGAATTATCATATAACGTAGAAATTTGTTGACAATTCTAACATGCCTAAATTAACGAAAAAAGCTACCCGGTTCAGACGGACGTATGGACCGACCCTAATCATAAAAAAAACTTTGCTTTTAATAAGGTTATTGGCGAAATAGTTTGATTTTAGATAAAGAATAAGTAGTATGAAAAAAGAGAGTTATTTATAGAACAGTCAGTAGCTATCACGTATCTGATCGTATTATTGACAATTTTATTATAAATTACTATTTTTGTTCTGTTGTAAAAATCGCCAAACCTACTTCAGTCATATTTAGTTAATAACCGCATATTTTTATATACAGCCCTCCGTGGATATTAAAATAAAAAGTTATAAGATAAATCTTATGAATTTTAATTTAATATTGATGGAAAATTGTCTGTAATACATGCTATACAGTATGACTGAGAACTGGTTCTAATCCACCAGATATAATTAGATTTCGGTGCGAGACTGGAAAATTTTTAACAGACTTTTCAAATCATTGAAACTTTTGGCTAAAACGTTTGAACACGTAACTCAATGAACCAACCAATGAAAATTTTATAATAAGTACCCAAAGTTTTTAAAATTTAGAAAGCTTTATTACAGAACTTTGGGTACTAGTGTCATTAAGAGTCTAATGGACCCCTCCATCCCTAGCTACGAAAGTAAAGTCCAAGGATTAATTGATAAGGCAAAGAAAATTTGTAAAATTGTTGCTATTATGTGTTTGATATATAAATAAGGAAGCTATTTTTAAATTCTACATTTTTGCCAATTAAACAAGTGAATTTCGCGAATACTGTTCACTTTTCAATTTTAGAGAAACTTTACATAGGTCCTGTGCTGTTTTTAGGCTGTTTTATTTTGAGATTAAAATCCTGGGAAGGTTTCTAGTTCCTTTCAAATAGAAACCCTACATGCTAGGGCGTTGCTGCTAGTTAAACCAAACTATATCGAATATAATGGCTGCAGCTCAATCTTCTCAGTGTGGGGAAATAGTTTTTAGCAGATCGGACTGTGGCTGGGATAGGAGCAGCTGCGACGTCTTCCAAGACAGACAGACAAACAGAGTCTAGCTTTAAATTTGAAGTTAAGGATGCCAAACAAAATAGAGTGGCTGATTTCTAATTTTATATTAGACTTATATACTGAAGCTTAGAAGAAAAGCTGCTTAATAAAGCATCAAGGTTGAAGGGCAAAACCATTTAATATAATTTAGGAAATCGACCAAAAACAAGAATTGCACAAAACTAACCTAGCCTAGGAAGTCATTTACACGAAATATTTTTATAAATTGCAATCAGGGAAAAGAAGGGACTTTTAATGACAATCTTCATTTTTAAAAAGCAATTCAACATATGTCCTTTATCATTTACTTGCGGCTACGCCCCTAGAGGCCTCCAGGGGAACTTGAGGAGAGGGGAGTCGAATTTAATAACATAATTTCTTATTTTTTTTTTTTGGTGAGGAGGTAATTTTTTTTTAGGGGCGATTTATCTTGGGAGGGTGGTGGTACCCTCCCCTAAATTAGTTATAAACCTTCCCGGGACCTATGAGAAGCACAAACATCCTGTTACTTTAGTTTAGGGATACACAAATAAGTAAAGGATATATTATTTTTGCTTCTAGTACTATATTAGGTACTAGCGGCTTTGCCCTTAGAGGCCTCTAGTGGATCTTTAAATGTGAATGTTTTTTTTTATTTCAAATCTAATTTGAGAAATAATTGTCTTTGTTGTGTTCGATTTTTTTGTGATTTACCTTGGGAGGGTGAAACTGTTATAAACCTTCCCGGACCAATAAGAAGCTACCCTTCAAAGTATAACCCGATCGGTTCGGCGGTTACCGAGATCCTTCGGTACAGACAAACAAACAAAGAGACATCCTGTTTCTTTATTATAACAATATGTCATATTTTTTTCTTTAATTCTAACTGGCAATGCACCCTTTCTCTTTTCATTTTTTTCACTGTTTCCATGCCAGTCCCTTTTTCTTGAAAGACTGCAAAAATGTTTGTATGTAAAAATAAAATGAACACACACATATAAAAGGGGTTCTTAATGTTCATACAAAAATAGCATTTTTTTGCAACAATGATATAGTGTTACTTAAAGCTTTTGTTGTAGTATGTCTGTCTATTAAATCCGGAGAAACAGAAAGTGTCATGTGTGACGTCATAAAAATACGTCTAAATTGATCTTTTTTTTCGTGGTTTCCTTTTCCACTTCTAAAGGATTTTTAATTATCTTAGCCCCAACAGGGATAACAAATCCACAGGGCTTACCTTTTACATTACCTAATCAAAACAAAAAAAATATAAAATAACATTAAAACATTTTTTTATTTCAAACTATTTTGATAACACTACGAATTTTTTTTTTTTTTTTTTTTTTTTTTTGGGGGGGGGCTTTTCAGGCATTTTATAAGATTTTCTCATAATTATGTCAATTCTTATTTTAGCTATTTTACGGTATACAATTTTGTGAGGTTATGGGACAACTGTATATGAACAACATATTTTTGGTGTGAATCTTGAAAATGAATGTCCAATTCGCATGCCATTTTTTAGTAGTGAAGCTATGCTATAATACACTTTGTATGTCTGTCTGTATGTCCGTCCGTAACGCTGTAAAGAAATTTGAATTATCTTAGCTACAATTGAAGATATATTTCTGAATTTTCTTATGAAAAATCCCATGACCAATAAGTAACTGCTCTATTCGTTATACTGTCCGTCAGTCCGCCTGTTCACTATGCTGCGATGGAGATTTGATTTACTCGGCTGCTTGTGTAATGCACATTTCTACATATATTTATTTTGGTCTAGGCATAATAGATCTATTATTACTTGGATCATACACCAGATCGATATTAGTGTACTGTAACAAAGTGAAACTTGTAGCTGCATAAAATAACGACCCCCTCCCCCCATCCACACCTTTACCACATCCCTTTCCTCCTACTGGATGAACGAAATGGTCAATAAATGATGTCCACGTCAGCAACCTAAATTTACGACAATTTTTCCGCTGTCATAACATCCACGTATATTCTATATCCATTGATATCATCCTTGGTATTTCTCTTTATGTGTTTTTTTGTTTTTTTTAACCGATTTTTAAGGTTTTTAAAAGTTGTGCCGCTACTCAATATAACTTTATATTTGTCAATATTTCATTGAAGCTTCCTTAATAAGAAGAAGGAATTATATTGTACCTATATTAGCTTTATTTCTTCGACATTCCGCCAGAATTAAATAATCATATTCGAAACTATGTTAAAGTTAATTCAATTATCAAATAAGATCTTCTTACATAATGGAATACACAGTTTAACAAGGATGGAAACATTCATGAGTAGCAAAGCTAAAAAATTATGAATGGATATCGGGAAAACATTACTAAAGAACAGTGCCATACAATAAAAATTAAATTTGATAAAATAGGGAAATCATGAAACCTATAAAATCACGAAAACTTAATTTCAGCCGCCAATAAGGAATAGAGAAAATCACGAAAACCTAAAAACCCCAATAAATAAACAAATCTTAATAAAACTTGGTGAGAACAGACAGACAAACATCTAGTGCAGAATAAAGTACTCAAACATAACTATAGCGCAGATACGCTCATAAAGATGTTTAGACTCTTCTTCTTGGCGTTAAGGGCTTGAAAAAAAACGGGCAGACAATATTATGTTTATGTTTCTTCAATGTGGATAAAATTCCTACGCGTCTTACTTAGCAACAAGGTCACTTTATATTTAAAACAACAGATCTATAGTATAGATGTATATACAGACAACTACCTCCATTCATTTTTCACAGACCTCTTTCGTCTGCTTCTAAATTATTTTCTGCTACTTTGCTGTGTTAAAATAAGCGATACCATTGGCTGATTTTCAATGACCCAAAAGAAAGGTTGCACAAGACGGTTGCGATGGGAAGATACAATTGTTTAACCTTTCTCCCTCTAGTGTTTTACTCTAATTTTTAAACGACCGTATGCCCCCTTTATCTGGCAAATTTACTTTTATTTCGTTTGTTTTCAAAGCATATTACTCTCTTTTTATCCAAGAACCAGACACAAACCTATACAGACCAGCACAAACATAAATTCAGACTCTTTCACTTTAACATTATGCCTTATCGTCTCTGGAATCAGTGTTCCAATAAAGAGGTTAATAAGATAATAACAACTCATTAGAAAACTATTTAAAAAGCTTTAAAAGACATCCTGCTAATGATTATAGAATTCCTAAATTATACCTAACAGTTATAGGAATCATCAAGCAAATTTTGGAAACAATAGCATGATTTTGACAAGGCTAAACTAAAGATAATAGCTGTCAGAAGTACCGACCCTAAAAATAGAAAAGATAGAATTTTTAGATGTTGGAAAAAATGAACATCTTTTTTGTAGATGAGTTTATTCAAAATACATAATTATCGCGGAACAAATAAATATCAAAGAATAATTTTATCAAGAATAGTGTGAAATAATTATGAATGATAAGCCATAATTTTGAATGTAAATTACACTGGTACCCAAAGTTTTATTATCACGTTATCTTATTCTCATTTGTTGGGACAAAAATTTTGGGTAGTTTTATTGAATTTTAATTAGCTAGTTCTTAGCAAATAGTGACCAATAATTGTAATCTACAAAAAAGGGTAATTTGTTTATCGCCATTGGGGATGTATTTCAATTCATCGTCCATTGTCTTATCCCTAAAGATATATGTGCTTGTGTATGTACATTGTACATGTATGATATTTATTTTAAGAGTTACCTTACCATGTAAGGGCGGGATTCTCCTTCGGTTTAAAAGTGATCATTTAGAGAATCCAGAACATAATCCCCTTGTAATGGGATTCGATACTCTTACAGACATGTATTTTAGGTTAAGTAACATCCAACAGACCATCAATCCTTTGATTGCACGATCTTTGTCTGATAACACTAGATTGTAATGAATTCCGCCTGTTTATGGACCAAGGTATTCCCAATACTCTAACAATTTACATAGCAACAGCAGGATCCATTTTTAATGTATTTAGTTATGAAATGGTGTCAGGCCGAGATTCGAACCAATCACCTCGCCGACGACGAGCGGATGCGCTACGTGTTTAGCCACGGTCGTACTCGCGGGTTCTTTTCAAAGTTACTCTATGTTGAATTAACCCAACAGTCAAAACACTTGAGAAGTTTTTTTTATCTGTTCAAGGTTTGATTTTAATATTATCTCACCCTTTCTTTATCTTTCTTTCTTTTAAATTCAATTTCTTTTATAGTATGAATTTTTAAGATTTAATTGAAATAGAAATATATATTTTAAAAAAATTTTCTCTCTCATTCAATCCCCTTTTCTCAGGGATGAGATAATAGAAGACAAATTACCCCTTTTTGGGGTTTAAATTATTTATTGAAAAGAGTGGACTCTGCAACCAAGGTTTACTAGAAGTACCCAACGTTTCTTTCCACCAGTTTGATTTAGACTCATTTCTATGTGTAAAATACTAAGAGACCAGTAATAACTTGGATTTTTAGGGTAGCTTTGTTTTTCTCCAAGGCAGGTTTTAAGCTGTGTTGTGGACGATAATCATTCTATACTATATGATTTCTCCCCCTCCCCCCTCTCTCTCTCTCTCTCTCTCTCTTTCTCTTTCTCTCAGACTCTCATTAAAATTTAGATCTAAATAAAACCAATGACTTTTAACCGTTTTTCTATTTTTCACAACAACAAAAAGAGTGCTACAGAAAGAAAAAAGGAATTATAAGAATTAAATAACAGAAATGCAAAAGGATATAAGTGAGGGAAAGAGAGTGAGAGAGAATGATAGAGAGTGAGAGGGAGTAAGAGAGAGCGAGAGAGAGCGAGAGAGAGAGATAGAGAAAGAGAGAGAGGGAGAGTAAAAAAGAAAGAAAAACGAAAAAGAAATATGTCAATATTTTGAAACACCTCTAAATCTAAATGTTTTGATTTTGTTACAGATAAGTTTAAGTTTTCATCATACCGAAATCAACAATTTTCAAGTGAAGGTTCTCTATATTAAGGGTATGTTCTTACATCTAGTCAGTGACACATGTAGATATGTTAGAATCGTTCTTTAGATTTCAAACCTATGTACTTACTTAACATATAGGCATGGTAATTCTTAGTCAGATTAAGTACAATGTTAATTTAAAAAAAATATAAGTACGTTCGAACATGCATGTATAGAAATTTTAGAAGATATAAACAAAAAATCTTTACTTTGAAATAGTATTCTGTTTGTTAATTGTTTGTTTCTCTCTTTTGTCGGGCTTTGCTTATATTGTTGGTGTCATGCTTGTTTAAGATATGAAAAGAATCTTCAGTTTTTTTTTCAAAGTTGCTGATTTTTAAAATTTTAGCAAAATATTCCTATTCCAAAAAGTTTTGCATGACTATATTGTTGAAATAGTAATATGGTAGATATTGCTTTCTAGTATTACTAATTCATTATTGAAAGATGTCGAAGTAAATATAAGTCAAATTTCCTCTGATAACAGCATATTATCAAAATGTCAGTTGTGGCCAATTTTAATTATTGTATTATTGTCGACTTAAACTATTTAGTATTGTTTGTCGAGTTTCAACTGACTGCTTTCACATTTAGTACTAGCGGCTGCGCCCCAAGCATCATTGGGGCTCTAATTTCTAAGCGGCTAGTAAAATAGCTACAAAGCATCGCAAGACTTAGATCTGAAAATGAAATAGCATAAATAAAGCTTACCTGAAATAAATCCTAATCCGTTCAGAAGTCATTGAGATCTTAAGCTTCAGAAAAAAAGCTTACTACTTTATATAATAAGAAATACTGCCAATATTTATTTGATTTTCCGTACAAATGTATGAACACTTAATCTGCTTTTTTGTTAAAGTTAAATCTGAGGATGGGTAATTAATTCAAAGGTCAAATTTAAACAAGGACGATCACACCCGATTGCAATGGTTGCCCAGCCCATGGTAAAATAATGCTTTTTCAATTTATTGGTTTTACAACTTTATTTTCTCATCAGCGTTAACATTAAGAATTTAAGAACAGAGACGTCTAAGAGGGGCGAGAGGGTTTTAAATGGGGTGACACCCCCCCCCCCAAAAAAAAAAAACGAATTTGGAGGTACCTCATATACTCCCAAAACTATGAAAATGTTACCCCAAAATTAAAGCTTTGGCGTCATTCTTAAAACCTCCCAAAGTTCAGGGAGGTTGTGACCTTTTTACACTTACATCCCCCTTGGCTACACTAGAGGTTTGTATCAAGGGGATTTAGACCCTTTTCATACACCCACTTACACCTCCCTATGGACGCCTCTGTGAGTCTGTATGAAATGTTTAAACAATAATGATGTATCATCTGCGCTACATGATGCCCATACTGTTCTTGTTATGCAGAACTCTTATTGTTTAATTGCTTACACATGTTTATAATACTTTCTTTTATTGGTTTTCTAGTTCTCTATCTATCTATCTATCTATATCTATAATCCTCTACTATCTATAATACAAAATAGAATAATGTTTTTCTGTCTGTCCGTCTGAAGCTTAAGGTCTCAGTAACCACTGAATCGATCGGATTCTACTCTTTAGGGAATATAGAAACTGGTCCTGTGGTGGTTTTAGGCTATTTTTGAAATCCCCCCCCCCCCAATTTTTTAGGCAGCTAATTATAAATGTGGTGGTGGCAGCACCAGAGGTATTTTTTTTTTAAATTTCCTCTTGGGGCAAAGCCCCTAGAGGCTAGAAGCGAAGCCGCTAGTGTACAACATAAAGGAGTAAGTTTTTCTAGTCTGAAGCTGGATATCTCGAAAATTGGTGGTACGAATGGATTATACTTTTCAGGGAAGCTTTATAAATTTCTTTGGGGTGGTTTTAAGCTTCTTTCCTAATCACCTAAGCCCTTCCGATAAAGGCTTTGGGCGAAGCAAAGACCTCTAGGGGCATTTAAAGTTCGAGTGCTGACCTTCTGCTTTAAATTTTAAAAAGAAATAAAAATATTTTCTAGGGGTTATTTCTCTTGGTACTGTGAATACCCATCCAAAATAGTTGTAAACCCTCCCAGGACCTATGCATGCCTTCACTTTAAAGGAGAACCATATCGTTACACCCATCTGCTTTTATAGCAGAACTATATATCTATCCATAATCCATCTTTCTATTAAAATATAACTATGATATATAATCTATGTATCTATCTATCTTTCAATGCAACTATCTATCTATCTGCAACTGTCTATGTAATGGCCATTAAAATATTTGTAAGAGTACATATATGTTGTACCATACAAATTGTTTATAACATTTTCTTGTAAAAAAGCTTCTCCATAACTTTAGTTTGTGCGTTAGCCTTATGATAAACTTCAATAATAAAGCATGTTTAGTGCTCCATACATATTTGAAATGAGTTAATCATAAATAATCCATTAAATATGAAAGTGTTAAATATTTTATTTTTCTAAAGCTTAAGATCTTGAAAAGTGCTATTCTTAATTGTTTGTCCTTTTCAGAGAAGCTTTGAAAATATCTTAGGGTGATTTCAGACTATTTTCTGACATCTCCTGCCACCCCCTAGAGGCTGGGGGAAAAGCGACTAGTTTCTTTATAAAATAAGATTTAATAGAAATTTTTTTTCATTATATTAAATTTCAATTAAATCAAATCAATTTAAATCAAATATTCGAAAAATTCGCGACTTGATTAAAATAGAAATGTGTAATATTAAAAGGCTTTTGTTTTTTGCTCATAAAATATAGATTTATTTATGTTTGTTTTAGATTTTCCATAAGTAATTTTTTTAAAGTTAGAGAATAAGAAATTCTTTAATATAAAGTAGTAGGCTTTTTTTACTGTAGCGAGGGATCTTGCTAACCGCTTAACCGGTATGGTCCTCATTTACAGCTTCTTATAGGTCCCTGGATGGTTTTAAGCTATTTTATTTTTACAAAAGGTCTATGTATGGTTGAGGAAAGGCAGTCATCAGTTGAGGAAAGGCAGTCATAGAGAGAACATGTCTCTCTGTGCAAACATTAAAATAATTAAAAATGTGATACTAGTGAGTGACTAAATCAAACACATTTCAAAATGAAACTAAATTTTTTTTTTTTGCTAACAATTGTAGCAAGTTTTTTTTCAAAAGTACTCAGATCAACTCACAAACACAAAAGGTAAAATTAGTAAAACAAACATAAAACAAAAATATTATGATATACAAACTGAAATACTTTTTTCATATCTGGTCAACATATAAACACAATATGCCCAATCCGCTGCTAATCAGACTATACTCTTACTCTTACAAAATAAAACTTTTTAAAATTAGAACAATCCCAAAAAAGAATGTTAAAATTGTTAGGGATGCACATTACTTGTCTGCAGGACAAGCCTTGATTAGAAGCTCCAAGTAATCCTTACTTAAACATCGAGAGAAATGGATGCACACAGAAAATAAAGATATTTATGTTAAGTACCTTCCTTAATAAAAATGTTAAATATTTCTTTATTTTCATATATAATAATTCATTTTAAATAAAATAACAACTATTTCTTTTTTACGCAACAAGAATTTGCTTAATAAGCATATCAAATATAACATTCATAAATAAAACAAGAATTTGCTTAATAAGCATATCAAATATAACATTCATAAATAAAAGTTTAACACTTTAAATTTTTTAAAATCATCTAATTTATTTCAGGAAAAAAGACTTGTTATCATAAAATAAATTACTTTAAAAGACAAATTACTAAAAATACTAAAATTACTAAAATACACTAAAAAAAAAAAAACTAAACAAATACCTAAACTACAAAAAATGACAAACATAAAAATAAACACTAAAAAACAAAATACTTTACAAAAAAAAATTACACTTTGAAAATACACTATAAAATAATACACTTTTAAAGTAAAAAATATGCAAAAATATAGACCTACATCAAAAAAACTTGACTTAATTAAAAAATACTCTCAACACAATAAAAAAATGAAATTATCAGCAAAAGTAGGTTTATATCAGCCTTCCTTTTCTCATCTCATTGGAAGCCTGCTGGTTTTCTTAAGCTTGGTGTAGCTTTAAAGCACTTTAAACTGTAACCCTGTAAATTTAACCTGGTCAACTGTAAGACTCCACTGATTGAAGCATATCATAGGAGGGTGTTGACCATGGTCTGCATGTTATATAAATTATAAATTTTTTATAAAATTGTAATCTTATCAAATGTAGATTCGAAAATATATATTCATTCATAATATATATTCATATTCATTCATATTCATTCATGGTTTAGGCTATTTTTCTGCCCTTCCATATACCTTCGAATAAAGAGCCTCTAGATGCTAGGGGCAAAGCCGCTAGTGAATTATTAAAGTAAGGTTTGTTGTGGGATTTCGCTACCCTAATTTTTCTTTAGAAGTTTCCAAAGTTAGTCCTGAAAAGTAATCATAGCATAATCAACACCCATGTTATCCCAAAATACCCCTCACCTAAAAATTGATGTTTTTGACCAAGAAGGGTGAGGACAATGGGCTGTTTTTTACACTAGTCCCTTTTTTTTAGTTTTTTACTTTTGATGTAATATTTTGATTGGTTGCTTCATTAGGTTGAGTATCCAAACAATTTAACTATTAATTGTAATGTACAGAAGGGATAATTTGTATATCATAATTGGGGAAGTACTTCAATTTATCGGCCATTGTTTTCGGGGGTGTTTTCATGATTTTTCAAATGTATAATTAGTTATATTGTTATTGCTGCGTTTGACACTTATTTATTTTTAACCTTCTCAATAATATCCTTGTCGGTCATAATCTGTTAAAGTCGGTTAAACATAATAATATTACGGGGAGAAGATCATGATTCAAATTTTTATGACTTTATGCATGAATAAAGCAATAAGGATTAACTCAATATGGGCGTACGTGTTAGGCGCTTCAAAATCCAGATAGAAATTGAATTATATTTTGTGTATTAACAACGTAATAAGGATTAACTCAATAACTGCGCCAATTTTTACCGCTTCAAATGAAAATTTAACTATGTATGGAAAATGTAATGAAGATTAGTTCAATATGGGTGCCATTTGTTAGGCGCTTCCAAATCCAGATAGGATTTGAATTTTATTTTGTGTACTAACAATATAATGAGGATTAACTCAATATCTGCGCCAATTTTTACCGCTTTAAATGAAAATTTAACTATATATGGAAAATGCAATGAGGATTAACTCAATATGGGCGCCATATGTAAGGCGCTTCTAAAAAAAATTGAAGTATGCATTAATAAAGCAATAAGGATTAACTCAATATGTGCGCCATTTTTAACTGCTTCAATTGCAGATTGAAAATTGTATGAATAATGCAAAAAGGACTAACTCAATGTGTGTGGTGATTTTTAACTGCAAATGCAAATAAAATAATGTATGGATATTGCAATATAGACTTACTTAATATGTGCACCATTTATTAGGCATGAAATACAGGAAGAATAAGAATTTTTGTAAATGAACAATCCAATTATTATCTGCTTGAAATGCAAATTGAACAAACTATTAACAATGTGATTAGGATTAACCTTATGTGCACCTGTTATTACCAGCCTAAAATGCCAATAGAACAAAGTATGGATAATGCCATAAAGATTAACTCAATATGTGCACAAATTATTAACTGCTTCAATTACTAATTGAACAATGTATTGGAAATTCAATAAGGACTAACTTAATATATGTTCAACTTATTATCTGCTTCAAATGCCAATAGATTAAAGTATGGATAATGCAATAAGGATTAACTCAATATGTGCACAAATTATTTACTGCTTCAATTACTAATTGAACAATGTATTGGAAATTCAATAAGGACTAACTTAATATATGTTCAACTTATTATCTGCTTTAAATGCAAATTGAACAGTGTATGGTAATACAATAAGGATAACTCAATATGTGCGCAACTTATTAACTGCTTCAAATATTAATTGAACAATGTATTAGAAATTCAATAAGGACTAACTCAATATATGTGCAACTTATTATCTGCTTCTAATGTAAATTGAACAGTATATTTTAATACAATAAGGATTAACTCAAATAAACAATGCAATAAGGAATTACTCAATATGTACGCCACTTATTAACCGCTTTAGATATGAATTCTACAAGGTATAGATTAGCAAAAAGGATAAACTTAAAATTTACGCCAATTATAAAATGTAAATTGAAAAAAAATTACATTTAATATATGGCTAGTACTTCAAGAATGAACTCATTCTTCTTGATATTTATTAGGCACATCATTAAAGAGTAAAGAGGTACGTTCTAATTAACTGAGAGGAGTCTCTCCACTGTTAAAATAGAAATCACCATTGGAAAAAATTATCCCATTTCTCCCCAAACGTATCTTATTAGGATTTTACTCTTGTAGGAGTTTATTTTTATTCTGGTGCAATTGTGAGTCTCTGGGAGAAATCATTGGTAGCCTTCTTTTTCATTTGCCGTTTTTGAGTACAACTTTGAAATAAAGCAACAAGATGGGTTAATGCTTACACACTACAATTGTGCAAAAATCAACAGGTTTGGGCAATTTTGCAAAGATTGGGAGACACTAAGTTTTGATGGGAGGGGAATGGGGTGGCAATTAAATTGGCTATAAAGGAATCTTTCTCTTCTTATTATTAAGAGCATAGCAACTCTTTAACTCATATGTCTAAGTATTTGTCTAAGTATCATGTAACAGATATATAAAGGGATAAGACAATGGCAATAAATTGATGTATATCAATGATAAAACACAATAGTACCCCTTCTGTAGATTACAACTAGCACTTGAAACGTTTGAACACTCAAATTCATGAAACAACAAATTCAATAAAATTCCCCAAAGTTGTAGAATATATGAATATACGAATAAAAAGAATTGTTTTAAATTTTTGGGTGTAGTGCAAAAAATAGCCCAGTGTCCTTTCCCTCCATGATTAGATGATCATCTGATTGTGGTTTAAGTAAACAATACGTACATTACATCTCATTTCTAATTAATCACAGTTTATGACATTTTCTTTCATAGCTTATTTGTTTATTCGCTTTACATTTTCCAAGACAACGATCTGTACAAACATAGCAACGTCTAAAATTGAAGAGTAGCTTTTCACAATAAAAACTAAAACGTTAAGTAGCCTAAAATTAGTTTTTACCCTCTTTTAAATGTTTTACTAATTTTAGCCATAGAATAAATTTATTTAGAATAATATAGATAGTTTTTTTTTCAATATTTGTGATTTTTTCAAAAGTTACAGTGATGAATTATGAAAATAGCGTTATTTTATCATTATTATACTTACAAACTATTAGCCGGAAAGAAAATCTTTAAAAAAATTCTACTTGTTTATGGTCTATGTAAATACGAACGCATCTTAAATGGTATTTAGCTAAAATCTCTGGAAAAAATCTATAAATGACCCCACCCAAAGCCCCAACGACGGAATAATTCCCCCCCCCCCCACTCCCTTAACCCCGAGAAAAAAAAGATAGATTTGTGCTTGCAAAACAGTCACAATTTTGAAATAATGGCTTTAATTTCAAAGTGTTAATTTTATATGGTTTAATAGAAGCTTTCTTAGTTTTAGGGTAGCATAGGTCTTTCTTTATCTTATGTCTTTTTACCTTAACCCTTACAGATCAGGGGGGGGGGGTCATATTGACCCCCCCCCCCCCTCTATTTTTTCAATGTCATTTTCTTTGTAGGTAAGATAGAGAGTTGTGACTTCATTACTTTTTAAGTTTAGTAATTATACGTCGGCAAGAGTTGATTTTATTAGGATATCTGGTCTGTGTCGGTCGTGGTGTCCGGTCAAAGTCGGTTGGGTAGCACCAAAATTTAAAAAAAATTCTAAATAAATCTTAATTTCTACATTATGACTTTGTATATAAGGTAGAAACCTAAAATTTTTTTGGTGAATGAGAAAAGTGGTGTTATGACCGTTTGACCGCACCCTGACCGACTTTATGACCGATTTTTGCCGGCTTTTACTACAGACATATATCATGAATATCGTGGCTTCTATTACAGCTAGAGACCTATAAATTTTTTTGGTAAATCCTTGAGCAAAAATTAACAGATAAAAATATTATTTGGCGCCACCAACCGCCGTTTTACCGCCGTAACCGCCGAAAATGGCGGTTTCCGTTATTTGCCGTTTTTTGGCGATGATCAGAAAAAGTAATTTTTTTGTTATGAAAAAAAAAGTTCGTCCTAAAATTTGGTCATCCTAGCTGCAAAATTGGCCACTCTACAGCTGTTTTAAAATTTAGCGGCTGGCCGCTAAAAAGCGGCTAAGGAGCGGCCTGATCGCTATGACTAGAAAAAGTAATTTTCTCTAAAAATACACATGAACCACCAGAAAAAAATTTTACGTCTTTATCTGTAACAGAAGCCGAGATAGAGGGGGGGGTCAATATGACCCCCCCCCCCCCGATCTATTAAGGTGGGAATAGGGGCCCGATCTGTAAGGGTTAATAAAGATAGCCTAAAACTTCCATTTCAAATTTGAGCTATAACCATGGGACAAGGACATTTATTTTTGAGATAATTAACCTGCATCTCTTAGAATAGCCTAGAACCTGCTCAGGACTAAACAAACTTATTGACCTACTTATAATTTTTTGAAACACTTACATCCAATTAATAATTCATGTTGGCTAATAGTTTAAATTGGTGGTTTTAAGAGAACTAAAAATCTTGAAAAAATGGTCTAAGGCTAAGAAAACAAATAAATTAGTGATTGGCGCTTTGATTACTATTTATCATGGGAAAAGGTATTTAGAAATAAACTAAAAAAAAGTAAAAAGGGACAACATTGTTTTAAGTATTAATGTAATAATGTAAGGCCATATATATTGTCATTATTAGAATAGAGTTATTGGGTAAATGTAGGATTCCAGTAATTTTATGATGATGATTAAAGTCCCTCCACAGATTATGACGTCAAACGATAGAATAGCCAATGAGAGGCCAGTATACACTGTAATTGTCCAATTGTAAAATTTATGCTGGCCTCTCATTGGTTATTTTATTGTATGACGTCATAATCTGTTGAGGAACTTTAAATCATCTTTAATTTCATGGCAAAATTAATATTTTGAAACAACAATTGATATATTATTACTTGGATGTTACACCAGATTTTCATGTACTCTGATAAAGTAATGCTCGTAGCTAGCTAAAACAACGACCCTTCCATCCACCCCAGTTACCCTATTCCATCCCCTCCCACTGGATAAACGAACTAACCAATGAATATTGTCTATTTGAGCAACCTATATTGACGACAAATTTTCCCCTGTCAATATATTCACATACATACTATATCCATTCTTATAACAGCATGTTCTAAAAAATAATACTTAATACATCTTATAAAATTTTTTTTGCCTAGTTCTATTTATTTTTCAATATACCTCTCCATTTATTTATGTTATACCAACAAAAAGTTTTGGGCTGTTTTAAAAAGGAAAGCCGACTTATACACTGTAAAAAATGTCCCAAAATGAATATATAAAAAAAAACATAGACATTTAAGAGTTTTCCTTTTTGGCAATTTTTTAAAAGCGAAGCTTTTCTATAATCAGGGTCGGTCCGTCCGTACGTCCGTCCGTCCGTACATCTGTAGCTGATAGCTTTTTTCGTTATTTTAGGCATGTTAGAATTGTCCTTTCGATTTCAAACTTTGTATGGTGATTCATGTAATATTTAGGTACGATTTAGAAAGCGTAGCAACTCTATAATCATTAACAGAATGTCCGTACGTTCATTATAAATATGTAGATTTTTAAAAATTTTTAACAACAAATTTTTATATGATCGAATTGGCCGATCGATATAATTTTTGAAATATTGATTTCTGGGACAACAAAGTACAATATTATAAGCAAAGCAACTCTATAATCAAGTTATAAAATTATAAGTATGTCCATAAACATTATCCTGTTTTATATAAATTTCAAATACTAATTTTATATATTTGCTTTACATAAAGATAAATCTTCACGCAAATTGCCAACCATTTAACCATAGTTATACAGGAGGGGAGTTGAAGGGGAGTTTTCCACCGTCAAACTCTGAAAACCCTCATTTTATCCGCCTAAATATTTTAAAAATACTTTAGAAAACTTGGGCGTCTTTGCTTATCACCAATAGCTGTTAAGTAACATCCCTTTACAATCTTTGATGTACAGACAGACAGACGGACAGACAGATGGACAGACAGACGGACAGACAGACGTCAAAGTGAGTTAGTTAAGTATGCTGTAATAGTTCATATCAGAATATCTTCTTATTTAAAAAAAATTGTAAAAAGGTATTTTTAGAGTTCACCACCCCTAAAAGTGTATAATGGAAGGGGCAGGGTGGTGTAGGTAAAAAAGTACACCCAAATTAAAGACATCGAAAAAAAAATTTTTCTTCAACTTTAAGACATCCCCCTCCACAAGTATGCTTTAAAAATCAATGATTTATCTGTGATGAAAAAAATTTCATGAATAATATAATAATAAAAAATAAACATGGCTAAAAAGCTGCTTTAAAGCAGTCTGACTGCCATGGATGTTATATTCTAAAGTATGCTTCATATTGATAGGATTATTGACAAGAAAACAAAAGGTCTAGGTTTACTAGCAGTTGAGTAAATCCCATTTCTAACATAGTTTTATGAACTGACCTACGGTTAGACAAAACGAATTATAGAGTAGCTTCGCTACTAAAAACTCATTCTATTGTTTAGAGAATTTTTAAGTTAAATAATATATTTTTGATATTTGATAAAAATCAGTAATCAATAGATAGAAAAAGAAATCAAAATGCGTGGGGGGAGGGAGGGTGTTCTTACACCCCCGTCTAAAAAAATTATACAAAATATAACATTACTAGTAAAAGTGGTCATGACATAAAACATCGACATGCTTTTTTTACATAAAAAACATTGGCTATACCCATGTTGACCATAAATTATATTTTAGTCTGCAAAAATGGTCATATTTTTTTTTTTTTGGGGGGGGTGGCGTTGTAGATTGGAAAAGGTAATAATTGTCTTACATAGCAATAGGTTAAAGCAAGAAGCTTATTATAGTGCCCATAAACATGACGTCAAACTGGCCTATCATTGGACAATTAAAATGTATACTGGTCTGGCATTGGTAATTTAGTCTGAGTATTGGCCTACCTTTGGTCAATTGTATCGTTTGACGTCGTATATTTATAGACACTATAAAGAGCTTCTTAAAACAATTATCTAATGCTTTCAAAGAAATATATCACCGTTTTGTATGTTAAACAACATATAAAAGAATTTTGATTTGGAAAAACTATGGGATGGGAGGTCAACAATAGATAAAAAGTGTTTTTACATTACAGAAAATATTGCTGATTTAAAAAATCACAAGAATGACAAAATCTATGAAAGTGAAGCTCTGAAACGGTAGGACAAACAAGCATTAACACTTGCAGAGTGTCAGAACTGAAAAATCAGAATATACATAGATTTATAAAAATCAAAACAATATTGTTAGTAATTTTGTTGAAAAAAATCTTAATATATAAATTTTTTATTCAAAATACATTTTTTCCCAACATTTTATTTTTTCCAGTGTGGCTTAGAAACCGAATAATATCCTCTGGATTAGAACCAGGCATCAGCCATACTGAAAAATCATGTATATGCACAATTTTCAACGAATATGAAAATAATATAATGAAATTACAACCAGTTTTGTGATCCGCGGAAAGCTGTCTATAATACGAAGCGATAAATAACTATTAAAGACTTTTTTTCAGTTAAAAATATATTTTATGTCTGCCTTAACTAACAATACCTGATATAAAGTAGTGCTATTGATATTACAGTAAAAACTCTAATAAAAATCTTGCTTTGCAGTCAGGGAAAGGCAAATGGAAGATAAATTGATATTTGATATCTACAAAAAAGGTTTATTTTAGTGTTGATAATATTTGCCAAAAGTTACAATAATAAATGTATTAGTAAAGATATATAATCTAGACTAGTGCTCTAACTGATGGAGACCCTTTTTGTCTGCTAGCAAATTGATTTATGTTCTTTTGTAGGGACTCAGCTGTGTTTATATTTCTGACGCTATTAGCTGATTCTAATCACCAATTGCAAATCTGTGGGGAGGGCTACTTTTAGCTCAAGCCCCCTCTATTCTTTTAATGTAATAATACAATAAACAAAATAATCCGGCATTTTTAAATATTTTAGCAAAGTGAATTAAAAATTGAGTAGTTACTTAAAATCTAAGAAACCCTTAGTTTTTGAAAATATGAAAAAATATTTCCAGTGAAAGAGATATAACCTCAAAATTTTGCACATTGTATAATCAAGAAAAAAGTATGATTTATTTTTCATTGTCATATGTCCTCTCACTCTATCCCTGAAAATCGGGTGTCACCCATTTAATATTTGAAATTAAAAAGCCCTCCGGCCTCGTCTTTTTTTGTCTCTTTAACTACTTAAATTTTGCTAATATTGAATACCGAAAAAACTTGATTTCAAATTTAAATTAATTAATTGCTTCAAATTTTTTTTTGTCGTTAAAACTGATTCTCGTATTCATTCGAATCCGGTGGATAGGAACCGGTTCTCATCCATACGAAAAACTATGTCTAGCATCGTATTATATCCAGCTTTCTACGAATATAAAAAAAACTGGTTTTCTCGTATTCATTCGAATCCGGTGGATAGGAACCGGTTCTCATCCATACGAAAAACTATGTCTAGCATCGTATTATATCCAGCTTTCCACGAATATAAAAAAACTGGTTTTAATATCATAATTGTACATTCTATATCCGCGGAAAGCTGTTTATAATACGATGCGAGAATTAACTATTCTCAGACTAAAAAAATCATGTTAAATTAATTTACCTAATACTGATTCTATTACAATTGAAGCAAAATGCAAATTTATGTTTTCTATTATATATAATTAACTTATCCACAAGCAATGATAAAAGTCTAACTCGAGTAGTAACCTAAATAATTATTTCAATTTTGAATGATGATTCCTATAACAGGTAAGCACAATGCGTAGCAACTTTATAATCGTTACCAGAAAGTCCTTACGTTAATTTGAAACATGTTAATTTTTATTTTTTTTTAAACTTTTGGACTTTTTGTTTTATTTAAGTTTCCTATTCATCTGATTTTTCGAATAATTATACCTAAGACAAGGTGCAATATTAAAATCAAGGCATATCTTTATAATCAAATTCTAAAAATGAAAGTATGTCCTATTACTGCATCCTGTATTAAGTTCTGACACTCTACAAGAGTTGTTCGTTCGTTTGTCCTTCCTTCTGAATTCATAGCTTTGCTTTTATGAATGTTGTCATCCTTGTTTATTTATTAATAGCAACGCATATAAAGCTTTAGTTTAAAGGGTGTTGTCACCCTTGTTTTCATTCGGTTTTATTCACGAAAAAACATACACATATGTATTATGTATATGCTATTAGCCTTCAATTTAAATGTCAATTATCAATTCTAATACCAATTGAAACAAACACTTTTAATACTGAAGAAAAAAGGCCCTAATTTTGTCATTTGAGAAGTAAATTTCAAGTTTATTCACTAATACTATTTCTCGTATTCATTTGAAACCGATTAATATCAGACGGATTAGAACCGGTTTTCATCCATACGAAAAAATTATGTCTATCATAGTATTATATCCAGTTTTCTACGAATATAAAAATAGGTTTTAATCTTATAATCGTACATTTATATCCGCGGAAATCTGTTTATAATAACTAATCTGTAATTAAACAGAAGCCGCATCCACACTTATCCGTTGGCTTTCAGCAAGCCGCAGCCACTTTCAAACAGGTAAATCACTCTAAGCCGCAGTTACCCTTTTCTTGTTTCCCTTGTCTAACCCATAAACATTGCTTAATTGACTAACTTAGAAAACTTCTAAGCGAAGATGTCAAACTTATAGACTATGCAAGGGAGGGGTCTAATAAAACAAATATTGGGTTCGCTTCTGAAATCACTTACACGTATATACAAGAAATAAAAGTAATATCCGCAATTTTGAATTTGTTTTAATTGCCCCCCCCCCCCTCTATTTCTTGATTATTCTCGGACTTTAGAAATATCCTTATCCTATTATATAAAGTAGTAAGAGTTTTTTATCTGTCCCGAAGGATCTCGCTAACCGCTAAACCGAAATTGTTCTATATTTTTTTACTGTTTTGAAACTGTTTTAAAATGGGATGGGGTCAACTTTTCCCCTCCTACCTTAAGTGCCTCTAGAGGCTTCTGAGGGCGTAGCCGCTAGTAATAAAGATACAGGAAGTGAGTTTGTCTTGTGTCTGTCTTGTACCGAATGATCTCGGTAACCGCTGAATTGATCGGGTTTCCTTAACAGGGTAGCTTCTCATAGGTCCCGGGAAGGTTTATAACTATTTTGGGGGAGGGTACCACCACCCTCCAAAGAGAAATAACAAAAAATCCAATTTTTTTACGTATAGAGACTCCTACACAACATAGCTAGATATCGTAGAAACTTGAATTTCAACATAAATAGGTATCGTATTATATTTAAACAAAACCAAACATTTAAAGTGCTACAAGAGGCTTCTAAGGCGAAGCCGCTAGTAAAAAAAATAGAGATAATTTTCTTTAGTACTGTAAAGTAACAGACTGTAACACCCTAAGATGAAGTTGTTCCTTATACCATATCAGAATGACTCTAGCGGCTACGCATTTAGTGGCCTCTAGGGGAACTTGAAGTAGGAATGAGAGGTGAAGCGAACCCCCTCATTTTCAATTTTGGAGATGACATTGTTCTAGAGACAAATTCTCTTGGATGGTGGTGGTACCCTCCTACAACATAGTTACAAACCTTTCCAGGACGGCGGGTGGGTGAATATTTTGGATTCAATTGAATTTTTATGGGTGTTATTTCAATAATATGACGCGCAGAGAGACATTAAAACTGCTACGCCTTATCAACCATTTACAGGGATTAAGAGATAGCCTAAAACCTGCACTGAACCAATATTTTAAAGATTTATATGCCTTACCGTTTACGAGATATTACAAGACAAACATACATATCTCCAATCCTGTGAATCTCCTATCAAACTGAATTATACGCTTAATAATTGGGTTTGAGGTCTGTTTAAACCCCATTTCCCAATTCCTATATCACCGACTGTTTAGTAACATTTTATATCGAAACATTTATCCTATATCAGTTATCTACTCTTTCGTATTATAGACAGCTTTTCGCGGAAATTAAGATAAAAAATTACATACAACATTAAAACCAGTTTTGGTAACCCCAAGGGGCCGGAGGCCCATGCTGACAAAACTTGTATTAATTTTTTGCCTTTTGTTTTATTATTCGTGAAAAATTGTCTGTAATACAATGCTTTACACGAAATTTCGGTATGGCTTAAAATCAGTTCTATTTCAGCTGATATTAATTGGTTTTGAATTCATACAAGAATACATTGTCTTAAGATTTTCTTATTCAATAACTATTTTATAAAAAAAATTTAGGCTAGGGGAGAAGCCATCAATAGAATGTTATTATGTCTAGTGTAATAATACTGTATATTAAGGTTGCTTTTAACGTTTTGCCCAAATCAGTCGATATGAGATCTAAACAATAAAGAATTATTGTCTTAAACATACATACATACAATAGTATTTATTAGTGGCGTAGCTACTATATAACTTAGAAGTTAGAAGTACACGCGATTGTCATTAAACAGGCCCTATCACAAAAATTTTTCATTTACTATATAAATGTGATTGGGCTTTTCTAGGTAAAGTTGGAAGATTTTTAAAATCTAAGTTAAAAATAGATAAGTGTCCGCCTCCATGACAAAGGTTTTCACCCCCTGAGACACCCCCCCCCCCTAAACAAAAGCCAAAGGGGGTGTAAAGTTAAAAAGGTTACATCCCCCTTAATTTAAAGGGGGGGGGCCGAGGGGGGCTGAAAATACCTTGACAAAACTCTGAGCATGCTACTGATTTAAAGACCTCCGAATGTTCACGTTTTTAAAAATCTAAATTGTCCTAAATTTGTTTCTGCGTTACCTATGAACAAAACCATCCTTGTCTACGAAATTAATAGCATGTAGGTTTAGCTAAAGGAAAGCAATAGACCAATAGGATGGTAGCTAGTTTTCTTTTAATACAAAAATGTCTTATAGTAGCAACATTATACTTATACTAAAGTAACAGGATGTCTGTATGCTTGTATTTTAGTACCGAAGGATCTCGCTGATCGCTGAACTGATCAGGTTCTCCTTAACAGGGTAGCTTCTCATTGGTCCCGGGAGGATTTATATATGCGAATTTTTTTACGCAGAGATACTTGAACGCGCGCAACATAGATAGGTATCGTAGACACTTGAACCAAAAGAACAAACATTTGAAGTGCCACTAGAGGTCTCTAGGGGCTAAGCCGCTAGTATATTATATACTAAACTAAATGCCTTAAGGGTTTTTCTAATAAAGTACAAATAAAAGATTTGTTTTGAATTCTGTGAAAGCCACAAAGTTGTGAATAAAGTCAGAGTTTAGATTATTAGTTTTCCATGTTATAGGTTATTTATGAAGCTAAGATTACAGAAATATGTTAAGTAGTTGATTTAGCTTTATATAATAACGATGGGCAAAACAATCTTCTTTATTATAAGATTATAATAATTAACGTTTTGCCAATAGCTAAAATCTACCCTTGACTCATACTTGGCTTACCTGATAATTAAGAAAGAAACTGAGTTGTTTCTGAGATATTTTTACACATACACATTTTCTGTGTGGAGAGAAATTGTTTATGGTTATAAAAAAGTTTTTGGCTACTTAGAAGTTTGAAATCAATCAGGCGATTCTTACATGCCTATCAACTTTATTTTTAATATTAGAACCTTAACTATAGAGAATATTCGGTTATAAAAATCGTTGTTTTTGAGGTCAAGGTGTTTTTTCCAACTTCCCTATTTTGAATAAAAATTAACGTTTCAGTTGTGCAGATAAACATTTTTTTCTATTAAAAAAGATTAACATTGACTAAAAATCAGGGATCTTAAGGGATAAGACAATGGCGGTTAATTGATATTAATCCCCAATAATGACCAACAAAATTACCAAGTATATGAAAAGATTGGACACTGGTAGTTTGAACCAACCAATTAAGATTTAATAAAAGTACCCATAGTTTTGTAACCAAAGTTTGGATACCAGTATCGTTTACAGTTCAATGTCCCCTTTCTTCCTATGGAAACTTCTTGCTCTAATATTACTGTATAACAATTTAGTGCTCTGTTAGTTTATTTTTGTTGCGCTTTTAATGACTTAATTATTCTGGTTTAAGTAAGATCGGACAACTCCACCATCCCAGCTGTATATGTTTTTCTTTTGTATTAATAAATCTGTTTTGATTATGTGTTTTTGCATCTTTATCTCTTTCTTTGTTTTTATTTCTTGCAAAATATGTGAGATTCCTAAGTTTTATAATAGAGATCAGAAATCAGTTAGAGGAAACTATTGGTAAAAAGTTTGGACACAAATCTAAGGTGCTGGCAAACAATACATCCAATAATATAAAGTAGTAATGTTTTTTTGTCTGAAGCTGAAGATCTCGAATATTGCTGGTCCGAATGGTTTGTATTTATCATCAGAAAAGCTTTTTTTCCTAACCTCCCCGCTTTCCCAAGAGGCTTTACTACATAGTATATCAGAAAATACTAAACCAAATACAAATTTAATAGAAATTTTAAAATATATTTTAAAACAACCCAATCATTTAGACATTTCCTAGATCTTAATAAACAGACAAAGATATAACAAATAAAAGTTGTTTAAACCTGTATTCTAATTTAATGTCTGAATTCTCAACGAATTTAAATACACTGGGGAGGATATGATATGGATATAGAAATAATTTCAGGTAGTTTATTCAGTGCTATGGGTTTGACGAGACTGGACTTTTGGAAGAAAATCTACTCTTCGACAAAGGTACGTCGCACTGTCTGTTATCAAAGTGATATAGAAGGCAGTATTGCTACCTAGATATCTTAGAGATAAGACAATAGAATAATTATTTTGTAAATTATAAAAAATTCCCTTTCAGTAAAGCTATTGGTGGAAAAAATTAGACATTGCTATTTTAGAACATTCAATTAAGATTTAGTAAAAGTCCCATAAGTTTTAAACCTACAATCTGAGAACGTGCTTATAAAACTTTCGGGACGAGTATAGTTTACAGTCCAAAGTTCCACTATTTCAACCACCAAAGTTCTTTTCTCCTTGAGGGTGGGTTTTTGTTGTCCCCTCCCCCCTCACTGAACGGCATGAAATCTATCCTGTAGCAATATTAAACTTTCCTAAAAATAAGGCCATTTATGAGATCTTAATAGTCATATTGACACACGTACTTCCGGCTACTTTAGTATTCTTTGATTATAATATATCTCTGGGGACTAATCATTGTTTAAAACTCCCCACACAATTTTTATATGTTTACATCGTTAATTCTATATTTTTTTTAACAAAGATTTTAAAACATTGCAATTATCATTTTGGAAGGGTAAAAATGTTGGAGAAAAAAACAAGAATGACAACATATTCATAAAAGCAAAGTTTAACTATTAAAGTAAAAGAAAAAAATAATTATGGGCTATATATAATTATGTCCCTATTTTGTATTGGTACTTTGATATAAGCTAATAGCGGTACAAAGTGTATTAAAAAATAAGCCATGTTACGTCATAAAAATGAGGGAGATGAGAGGAGAAGTGGGAAGGAAAGCCCCTAAAAAAGAGATGGTCAATATAATCCCTCATTTTTATGACGTCATATGGCTGATTTTTGAGACACTTTGTCCCGCTACTAATTTGTTAACGGCAAAGGAAAAGAGTCTCCAGTACTTGGGCCAAGTAGTTGTCTGGATTATAAATAATAATGCATAAGTCTAAACAAACTTGTAAGTAAATTTGTTGCAAAACTTCTTAATTATACTTGATTATAAAGTAAAAGATGTTCACTTATAACATTGTACCTTGTGATAATAGGAATCAGTATTCCAAAAATCAGATAAATATGAATATTATAACATACATAAAATTTTGACAAAAAAGTAAAATTTCGGCATATTTTAAATGGACTACTTACCTTTTGGTAACGATTAAAGAGTTGCTACGCTTCCTAAACCATACCTAATTGTTATAGGAATCATTTAAAGAACAATTCTAACCTATTTGAATTAACAAAAATAGCTATGTGTCCTTCATGGACGGACCGACCGACCCTAATTACAGAAAAGCTTCGCTTTTAAGAAGAACCTAAAAATTACAAAAATAGAATGCTTTGATATGATATCTTGGTATATTATCATGCATATCTAATTCTGTAGATTTTAGGAGGTGCAAAAAGGATCATTTATTATATATTTTTTAACTTAAGTATATCACCTATCACCTCCCCGACGACGAGCGGATGCGCTACGTGTTGAGCCACGGTGGCAGGTTGTGGTACCTTAGTGGAAGATGTGTCACACCTTACGTGTGAAATGATGTATTAGTTAATAATCAGTCTTGCATATCAAACTCTAATCACGGAAGGCCATGAAAAAAATGGGAAATTTTTCTTTAATTAAAGAATGGCATAAAAAACTGAAGAAAAAAAGGTATTTTTAGGTTTATTCGAAGGGGGAAATAGCCTAAAACTATACCAAACTTAAATATGAAACTAAAATAGCCTAAAATCACACGGGACTTATGTGAAGCTTTCCTAAAAGGAGAACTTAATCATTTCAGTTATTAGAATATTAGGCTTCAGACAAAAAAAAACCTTACTCCAAAAAAGTGTGGCCAAAGTTTTCTTGAGAGTTCGATGATTATATCATACATGGAACATTAAATTTCATTGAAACATGTATGTATATTCAATATGGATTATATATGGAATATTTCATCGCTTGAACACTTATATTAAGTAGGACAATATTTACTCTAAACCTGGAAGACCCAACAAGGCTTGTAGATGTTCCAGATCAAGGTAAAAAAGTCACCCACCTTTATACGGGAGGTGTTTAGAAAATGTGCAGGCTTCGTGCGTCAACACTCATTTTTTGTTCAAAGGGGATGTCACCCCCACCAAGTCCTAAAATTGAAAAAGATAAACCAAAAAGATTTGGCCGAAAAAAACATATCCTGAATTTACTCCTTTTACTAAACATCTGTAGTGCGATTCATCAAATTTTCAGCATACAGCTTCTCAAATAATAATCATAATATATCTTTTTAATATCTTTTGCACACTTAGAACCATAGATAAGGGAGTAGTTGTCGTATAAAAATCCTTTATATAGAGTTGCAAGCTTTTTTCGGTCAGTTACCGCTGAACCGATCTGGTTCTCCTTTAGAGTGTAGCTTTTTTTAGGTTAAGGGAAGGTTTTTAATTTTTTTTGGAGGAGGGTATCTTCATCCTCCCAAGAAAAATCGCCAATAAAAAATGCCCCCTAAAAATATTTTGTTTTACTTTTTACTATTAATATCATAAATTTAAAATAGGTGGGGGTAGAATTCCCCCCTAGCCTTAAGTGCCCCCAGAGGCTTCTAGTGGCATAACCGCTTGTAACTGTAAAAGCTTATCAATTAAGGATAGGGTTTCATTACATATTGGAGGCTTGTTTTCTTTCTTTCATTTTAAAGATAAAATGAAAAAAACTTGACTGGACATACATAAAGCCCGTCTATTACTGAATTTGGGGGGGAGGTGGCGACTCCCCCCCCCCCCTCTTTTCGTATTTTAGTTTTAAAAGATAAGTCAAAAATTGACACAAGTCCTATTTCCCTAGGGGTGACAGTTTGTTGGAAACTTATCCCTTCTTCACAAATTGCGATAATATTGCATTTTTAGTTTTTTTATTAATGTGTTGGAATGATTTTCTTGTATTCCCTGACAAGTTCGAACCCATTAATTCCCTTTTCCTTACACCAGAGAATGAGTGTGTTACGCGGCATTCCTAACTATCTCCGCGCTTCGCTTGTAAACAAACAAAGGCGCGCACATTTTTCCTTGTTGATTCCCATGTGAAGAGCTACGTGAATAAAAATAATGTATTGGATGGATATACATGCGCTCTAATCCGTGGAAGATCTCAAATAAGCCTTCCTGCTTAGTTTGACATCATAATGTGGTAAGAATTTATCTTAATTCTTAATAATAAGTGTAGTATGGTATATATTTACGAAGAAATTTAAACATTAATTTTTCAACAAATAGACCATTTAACTGCTAACTTTTGACATACGAATATTTTCCTTAATTTTATTGATCATTTGAATCTAAATTTATTAATTTCTGATGCTATTTAATATGTTTCGTGCCAATTTAAAGTTTTTTAGAAATTTTATATTTTTAATTAAATTGAAATCACGCAACCTCGATATACAAAAATAATAAACCATTAATGCTATGTAATTAATCTTTATATTTTTGTTTTAGATTCACCGTTTTCATGGTAATAAATACACATTTGTAAACATTCACATGTTGGTCATTCGGAGGGCTTGGAGATTAAGATTTCGTGTACGGCAAGGCATGCGTACCGAAACAATGAAAACGAGACAGAACAGATGCGGCTAAGAAAATATCTGTGAAGTTTTGTGAATGTGTTGGTTGTGATACCTTACCACACACTATTATAATCGTAATCAGTACAGTTAATTATTGTGACAATCATGGGTCCTAAAAAGAATAAAGGCGCTCAACTGGGACTACGGCTGCGCCCAGCCGTCGAGGCCCTAACCAGTGAACTAAATAAAGTGATGAAGTTGGTCAGTGAATCTTCAGAGCTTGATGTTAGACATTTCACTAAGGAGTCAATCCTTGTCCATGACAAGTTCGAGACATTCGATAGCATTATGGTTGGTTTTAGCAAGCTTGGTGTGAGAATCCAAGAGCTTGAGGAGTTCAGTGACATTTATTCTAATATAATTACTGTGCAAAAAGATTATAACTCTCTGAAAGATGCTCTAGATGCTATGGAGGAGCTTAGTGACATTCAAAGTGTTGTTGATTTAGTTGGTGATAATTTGCCTGACCATAAGGCTGAACTATATGATCGTTGCTTAAAGATTGTGAAGGTTATTAAAGGGTCATACTTTCCCTTACCAGAACCAATTATAAACACTTTGTCTGCTTTGATGAAACGGCTGGCCGAGGTTAAGCTTGAACCTGTGAAGCCGCCTACAACGACAGCGGGTGCTTCGACAGCATCGCCATTTGTGTCGCCGTTTGGCACACCACAGTTCGGCACCGGTTCTATGTTCACGACAGGATATATGAATCGTGTCGACGAACGTCTTCTTCCAAGCTTTGACGGCTCAGAGTCAGCCTACGTAAGTTTCAAGGACAATTTTAAAAAGCTTACCGTAGGACAGGACCCGTCATATTTACAGTTATTGTTGAGCAGTGAAAAGGTCTGCAAAAATAAAGAGTTGAGACTTCAGTTAATTCAGATTCAATCACATGAATCTCAATGGGCTTACCTCGACGCACGTTTTAAGTCCAAAACACGTCAGATGCTCTGCCTTTTCAACCAATGGGAGAAGAAGCCTAAACCGTCGGACTCCAACCAGATTGTGACAGTCTTAGCAGAGTTTGGTGGTGCAGTTAGCCAGCTCGAGCAGCTGACTAAAGATGATGATGATGAGGAAGTCACCACAAGCCAGTGGTTGACCATTATTCTTTTGGAAATGTTATCCAAAAAGTTGCCACGTGATTTCCAGGACAAGCTCAACCTGGCGTTGGGCTCGATGGATACCCCAAATATTCCTAAGCTGTTGAAGATTATAGAGGAACAGCGTGGCGCCATTTTGATGAGGTGTTCAATCGATGTAGACACCCCCTCCAAGAAGAAAGGTAATCCTGCGGCCGCAGCTACAGCCGTTGGTAAACCTGGGTCTCCAGCTAAGACCAAGAAGAAACAGCCTTGCCCGTCGGAAGGTTGTAACTCTGATCACCTGTTGTTTAAGTGCTCCAAGTTTAGGGATATGTCTGTTCCTGAACGCAAAGTCTTCATCAAGAAGATAGGCGCCTGTTTGCTCTGCTTACAAAAAGGGCATCGGGTGGCCGATTGTCCCAGAGCCGATAAGCTTGGCAGCTGTACCATTGACAGTTGCAACCAGCCTCATAATTCATTATTACATGAATCAGTTGCTAGTGGACAAGTTGCGGCAGTGTATGAATCACAATTGTTTAGCAAGAACAATTTTATGCTGATGTTGCAGCAGGTCCCGGCATTGGCGGCTGACAAACGTCAAGTCACCGTCAATGCCATGTGGGACAGTGGAGCAAATTTGACGTTGATTTCTAGAAGTATTGCCAAGAAGTTAGAGTTGCCATCAACTGGTCGAACAGCTACTATTTCTCTGGCAGATGGAAAGAGCCAAGCATGTCCTACAGTCAAGATTTGTTTGGTTGACCGCAACCGGAATTCACATATTCTGGAGGCGGCGGTAGTGCCCAGCATTGGTACTGAAGAAGGGTTGCGTTCTATTGATCCTACAGCCGCCGCCGACATTTTCAACATGAAGCCTGAGAATTTTTCTATGGTCGACGGCAAGATTGATGTTTTAATCGGCCATTTAACACCAGCTATGTTCCCGTGTGCAGATAAAATGGTTGGTGATTCTAGACTGTACAGAAGCTTATTTGGTACAGGCTATTTAGTTGTGTCTGCAGATGGCAGGACTGTTGCTAATCCTGTCGCCTGTAAAGCTGTGAAGTTGGAGGTCAGCAAGATGGAGTTCCTGAGTACTGAGAGTTTGGGAATACAGCCGCCATCAATGTGCAGCGGTTGTAAGAACTGCCGTCATTGCGCCGCCATAGCCGCCGGGCAGTCCGCCTTGGACGTGCGTAAGCGGCAGCTGATTGAAGAAGGTCTGACATTAGATCTTGAAAACCATATTTGGACGGCCTCATATCCCTACAAGCAGCCGCCAAGTGTGTTATTTGACAATTCAGAGCAGGCCTATAAGATCTGCTTACGTGACCGGCAGAGAATGATTAAAAAAGGTGAGTACAGCACCTTCTGCCAAGTGTTTCAAGAAGCTGTGTCTCGTGGAGTGTATCAGAAAGCTTCGCCAGAAGACCTAGCTTATACTAAGCCCGTGTATTATTCGAGCCTAGTCTGCGCATATAAAGAGTCTGTTTCCACACCCTTGAGGATATGCGCCAATTCTAGCCTCTGCTGCAAGGGGCTAAGCCTCAATAGTATTATGATGGACGGCCCAGTTCCATTATATACTCTGATGCACAATCTTATCCGGTTCAGAAGTTATAAGTGTGCATTCGTGGCTGATATTCAGAAGTTCTATAATTCATTATTAGCTACCTATGAAGATTCTCAGCTGAAACGTGTTTTTTTCGCTGATACAGTTGATGGAGAGCCAGAGGTCTACCTTACCAAAACCATCAACTTTGGTGAGGCCTTGGCTGGAGATATGGCCGTGACTGCCCTCAGACTCACTGGTCGTATTTTTGGTGGACGTTCCCAGCAGGATGTTCAAGATGTTTATGGATCTGAGAAGATTAGAGGTTGTGACGTTGTAGCCCAGCAGGATGTGTGGAGAGATGTTCAGCAACCACTCAGTTCTGAATTTATTTTGTATCAAGATCCTCCATCGGTCAAATTGGAGACTTGTACTTACGTGGATGACTGTTTGAGCGGTCATAACAGCAAACCTGAAGCTGTCCAGCTGGTCCAAGAGCTGGAAGATATGATTGCACCTGGCAATTTCAAGTTTAAATCTGTTGTTTATTCTGGAGATGATGTTGACAGTGTAAAAGTTCTGGGCCTTGTATGGGACCCTAAACAGGATAAATTGTTCCTACCTGTCAGAGCCAACCACGGCGAGAAGATTAAGGGTAGAAAGTTACTGGAGGATCTGGATCTGGAGGATCTCTGGAGAAGTCTACCTGAGTTGATAACTAAACGTGAAGTTTGGAGAATTGTGCAACAATTTTATGACCCAATGGGTCTAGCAGCGCCATTGCTGCTTAAATCCAAGCTTTGTTTGCGCTCAGTTTGCATACATGGATGCAACTGGGATGATGTTATACCTGGAGAGTTGAGGTCGGAGCTTGTGTCCAGCCTCCAGGACCGTTCGGCACTTGGAAACGTGTCGTTCAGACGTTCGATGGTTCCTGATAAGCCGTTGGGGCTTCCAATGCTTGTTGGTTTCTGCGATGCATCTAACCAGGCCTATGCAGCCATCACCTACTTGAGATGGCCAGTTCCTGGAGGATATGATGTAGTTTTGTGTTGCGCCAAGTCACGTGTCGCACCAGTGAAGATTGAGTCTATACCAAGGTTAGAAATGCTTAGTTGTCTAATTTTGGCAAGGCTTGTGGATACTGTTGCCAGAGCCCTACCTTTCAACATTTCTGGCAAAGTGTTTTTTAGTGATAGCAGCTGCGCCCTAGCTCAGCTATCCAGTGACAGTGTTATGTTAAATGTTTTTAACAGTCATCGTGTTTCCGAGATACAACAGTTGACGAGCCCTGAAGATTGGAGATGGGTTCCAACCCAGCACAACATTGCCGATCTGGCAACGCGTGGTTTGTGTACGATTGAGGATGTACAACCTGGATCTACATACCAGGAAGGTCCAAGCTGGTTGCGCCTGGAACAGGACCAGTGGCCCGTTAAGACGGCGGGTGAGGTAAATGCATCCATTCCCGAGAGCGAGCTAAATCCCAAGATGGCGAAGCTCAAGGTAATGTTCACACAGGTAGTGGACAATGATTTTTGGAGGTCCCTGGCAAGAAGGACCTACAGGCAGTCAAGGAGGACTGTGGCCGCAGTTCTTAAGGCTGCCAACTGCTTTAAAACGCTGCTTATCAAGAAACGTGGCGTTGCAGCAAATGAGGATGGTGTTAGCAACAATGATAGTTCTAAGTATTATGAGAACTATACTTTCACAAATACATACATGGATTCTGTTTGTGACCTGTTTTTGACTTCCTTCAACCAAGAGGAGGAGATGACCATGGACGCCGAGGGGAAATTTGACTCCCTTCAACCGTATCATCACAAGGTCCAGGTTTGTTGGCCCATTGTGGGTCATGATGGATGTTATCCTCTTAGGACATTTACAATATTGAAAATGTCCGGGAGAGGAGATGAGGCTCTTGAGGCCGCTGCTGGAGGCCCCAGGAAGATTATGAAGGACAGCCCAGGTGTTGTCTTGCTCAGCCGCCACAACAGGCTGGCGCGGCTCATCCTTCAACAGTCCCACGATGAATTGGGGCATGGAGGCCATCGTAAGACGTTGGCGCAAAGCCGCAGGTATGCATGGATCACACATGGCCGCATGGAGGCTATGAAAGTGGTCAAGAGTTGTGCTGCATGTTCCATTGAATATGCCAAGCGTTCGAGTCCCGCAATTGCTAATATTCTGCCAGATCGTGTCGAGCCCTCTGTGCCCTTCAAGGAGGTGCATATGGACCTTGCGGGGCCGATCGAAGTTACGAAGCCTGGCGTTGGTACCAGGAGTTCCAAGACCAAGTACAAAGTTTGGTTGTTGATTGTGGCCTGTAGATTTACACAGGCTGTGTTTGTTGATGTGTTGACTGATTATTCAACTGAAGCCGTACTGGTCGGCTTGAGAAAACTTCAGGCGTTTTACAATATGCCTAGAAGGGTTACCACAGACAGAGGCACCAATATGGCCGGTGCCAAGCGAATTATGGATGAACTTTTGAAGGATACCCGAATGCATTTTGAATGGCATCTGGTGCCCACCGCAGCACACTCGTTCGTGGGTACTGTGGAGAGGCAGGTTGGGCTGGTCAAGCGTGTGTTGAACAAGAAGTTGGCTGGTGCTACTGTAACCTTCAATGATTTATTGGTGTTGTGTGCTGAGACTGCAAGAGTCTTGAATTCTAAGCCATTGACCTATGCCACCCAAGGAGATGACGTCAATTGCTGGAGAATAATTTCACCTGCTGATCTATTAGGCGGCAGGACCAACGATGCAATCTGCACCTTTGAGACAGGTTGTAAAGAGCCCATCACCAGGAGGCTGGAGAACTTGGAGGAGTTGACCCGTCAGTTCCATCAGGTGTACAAGGAGCAGCTCATGCCTGAGCTACTCAAGTCCGTCAAGTGGCGCAGCAACAAGGTGCTGCTCGAGCCGGGAGACGTGGTGCTGATCGACGATAGCACAAATTTGATGAAGAAGTTCAGATTGGGGCGTGTGGAAGAAGTGCGCCCAGGTGGGAGGACCGTGGTTTGCAAGTTCAAATTATCAGATGACGCAGCCGCCACGAGTAACGAGACTTCCGCAAGACGTCTGCTCAAGATCAATCTACCCAAAGTTTAGTATAAGTATCGTTCTTGTTTAACTTTGAATTTCATTTTACGGTAGATTTATCAGATATTTTTTTCGAAAGACAAAAAACGCAAATTTTGACTCAATTTCGTTTAAACTTTCAAATCGGCGCAAGATTTTTTCATTTGAAATGCAAACTTAAGTTATTTATACGTTTACGCAAGTTTTTTCAATGATTTAAGTCTTTCCGGGACCAGGGATTTTTTTCGCGGAAATTTTCCTAGGTACCTACGCAAATACGAACATTTTTATCCTTGTTTAATTGAAATTCGATATGATAAAAAGTAACACAATGAGATTTTTTACATCATACAAATATTTCTTTAAGATTTATTATAATCACATAGATAATTTAATATTACATATATATTAAAATTATTTCTATTTACCTCTTAACCGATGTACCTAAAGAAAAATGCAGATTTTTTTCGTCTTGAATTAAGTAGATTCTTTGAGTTCGAAGATTTAAGCTTAATAAGACCGCTCTATAGTGTATCTTAGCTCTGTTACCTCGGCCAGACATACTACAGAACGGCAAAACTAAAGCATAAGATAATTTTATTTTGATTGCTTTGATTGATGATTCTAAAGTTTCTTGAATTGTTCATGATTCTTTAAATTTTTGATTTGATTTGAACATCACTAATTATGTTTATTTTCAGTTGATGGAGCCCTGCGCCAGAAATCCTGTCGGAAATTATGCAGTATCAAAAAATTGTGATGGAAAGACATAACGTCCGTCAGGATAGCTGGAACACGGCATTATTAATATTTAAAGTTTGGTTAGTTTGTATCTTGAGGGGTTCATTCTAACTGAGGCCCCAAATTGCCTTAATTTTGACTGTATGAATATATACAAGTTGCTTTCTTCTTAAAACAGAGAGAAATTGCAAACTCAGCATTTGGAGAAGTTCTTTTCTTATAATTGAGCTTTTGTTTTATTTTGGTAATTTAATTTGCATATTTCAATTGCAATTTTATTTTACGCAATTTTGATTCACGAAGATTTAAAATTATGAAATTTTAATTTTCCGATGTTTGATGATTTTTTACAGTCATATTTTATTCAGATTTAAGTATCTATTTTATTAAACATGTTAGATTTAAGGATTTACCTATCTTATCTAAGAATGTCTAGATGTAAGCCCGAGTATTTTTCCGCTGGAGAAAATGCTTAATTTTGAGAAGTTTTTTATGAAAATTCTATTTTTCTTTTCTAGTAAAAAGATTCAGTAGAAAAAATGTCATTATTTAATCTTTCTTTCTTTTGATTAAAAGTTTGAATTGATTATTTAATTATTGATGCGATTTTTAATATAAAAATCATTTGCCTGTTATTATGTAGGTACCTAATCAAAGTTTAGGTACTATTGATTATTAATTCATGTATTCGCAATTACATGGTCTGTAATTCTAACTTTAATTGAGATTATGAGGCCATGATATAATGAGATGTGTGAGTGGTAAATGTGCATTTCATGAATGTTGAATGCTTTTCCCATTCCTTATTCCTATCCTTATGTGGTAGTGGAGTCGGTTTGAGTTATTGTGGTGTTCGTAAGTTACCATATTTAATTTTAGGCCTGATGGCCATGCCATTTTAAACTCTTGTAATTTATGCGTTATGAGATTGTGATTTTGTGGACACTGTCTGCACGCATGATGTTAAGATGAGTTATTGTGTTCGATTCTCAGTGACTAGACGGGTGTGTGTTGGAATGATTTTCTTGTATTCCCTGACAAGTTCGAACCCATTAATTCCCTTTTCCTTACACCAGAGAATGAGTGTGTTACGCGGCATTCCTAACTATCTCCGCGCTTCGCTTGTAAACAAACAAAGGCGCGCACATTTTTCCTTGTTGATTCCCATGTGAAGAGCTACGTGAATAAAAATAATGTATTGGATGGATATACATGCGCTCTAATCCGTGGAAGATCTCAAATAAGCCTTCCTGCTTAGTTTGACATCATAATGTGGTAAGAATTTATCTTAATTCTTAATAATAAGTGTAGTATGGTATATATTTACGAAGAAATTTAAACATTAATTTTTCAACAAATAGACCATTTAACTGCTAACTTTTGACATACGAATATTTTCCTTAATTTTATTGATCATTTGAATCTAAAATTATTAATTTCTGATGCTATTTAATATGTTTCATGCCAATTTAAAGTTTTTTAGAAATTTTATATTTTTAATTAAATTGAAATCACGCAACCTCGATATACAAAAATAATAAACCATTAATGCTATGTAATTAATCTTTATATTTTTGTTTTAGATTCACCGTTTTCATGGTAATAAATACACATTTGTAAACATTCACATGTTGGTCATTCGGAGGGCTTGGAGATTAAGATTTCGTGTACGGCAAGGCATGCGTACCGAAACAATTAATACTAAAAGTTTAGGAAAATAAAATGTTTTTTTACTCATATTAACTTTAAAATTTTATGTAAAAATTTTGTAGACACTGACAAGCTTGTCAAAGTTTCTGGGAGACTTGTCGGATCATACCTGGAATCAAAGGCGTGCAGATGGAAGTGTCATGTTAAAAAAGTCACACCTCTTCAAATTATCAAAGGAAACATGTTTGACTTTTGAGCATGTTGATTATGTATGGTTATTGACATCTAAGGGGGTTGCATCTACCTCTCTTAAAACAAAAATTTGAACCCTTTTGTTATATATACAGTACACCACCCTCGATTTTTTTAAAGAGGGTGTCAAACTACCAAGAACCAATGAATTCTTTATTTATGTAAGTTTACATAAATCCAATTATGGTCTTATTTACAGAGCCTCTAGATGCTAGGGACACAGCCGCTAGTTTAAATATAAAGTAGTAAAGTTTTCTTTCAAGACTTGCAAACTTCTGAATTTACCATAGTTTACCATTACATAAAAGTTTCATATACATAGGTCCTATGCATGTTCTTGGGTATTTTTCTCTAAAATATCAATAGAGGCTTGGGATACATTCGCTGGTATATTTTAAAGAACGTGTCCTACCTTTTGTAATTTTGTTTTAACTCATTCATGACGAACTCCTAAAGTTCAAAGTTTTGATTCACCGGGCTTCAACAAAATAGATTTTTTCAATAATTACTCAACAGAATTAAAAAATTAAGGTGTCAAATTTAAGATCTTGCTATTTTTGTTCATTATGGCAATTTTCTTCTTTTTTCGTTTTAGTAACTTAAAACCAACTTATTTTTAGAAAAAAAAATTACTTAAAAGATAAGAGGTCTACAAAACGTATTGCATATCTTAATTCTATGGATCATTTTACTACTTACTAAAAGCACCGACTAGCTATTTTTTTTTAAATCACAAAAGTTAAGACACTTCTTTCTAAACTTTAAGTAGATATCTCATTGTGCAGCTACTTGACCCTTTATAAAGTTATTAGAGTTTATTGAGGTGGGTTGGATATATTGAGTAATTTTAACTATTAGGGGGGAGGGGGAGTTCTACTTCCTAGAGTCAGAATGTTATTGAAAACAGGGGAACGGAATCACTTAAGGATTTTCATTAGACAATGAACCCTTTGATAAAACGACTCTTGTCTGGATGACCTAGCTGGTAATTAGTTATGCATGTTTGCTGACCAAGGCGGACCCCCTTTATTTTGATCGTCTTTATTCTGATGTGGTGTAGTCCAGACTCAAATCTGACAACAAGCTGGAACAATGTCACATAAGCTAATGGATATATTATTACTTGGATCTTACACCAGATTTTCATCTAATAAGGAAAACTTGCAGAAGGCTAAAATAACAATTCCCCATTTACCCCATCCCCTCCCTTCCTACTGGATGAACGAACTTACAAATAAACAAGTTCATTGTTAGCAAGTCAAATTAACAACAATTTTCCCCATGTCATAATATCCACGTATATATTCTAAATCAATTCATGCGCAGTCTTACCCAACATACTCTAGTACATAATTTGTGAATTTATAAAGGTTACTTAAAAGAGAAAGTTTTTTATCGATTATTTATAAAGATATTTCCATTATGGCTTTGAAACCGATTATTATCCGCTGGATTAGAACCGGTTTTCAGCCATATTGGAAAATCATATATGTATAGCATCATATTGCAGGTAATTTTATAATGAAAACCATAAATTTATTACCAGTTTTGTTAGCCCGGGTCTTCGGTCCCACGGGGCTAATAAATAGACAACTTTCTTTGGATATTGAAATGAAAAATTATAAGATTAAAACCAACGAACGTGGTATTAATTTTAAGACTTTTATTTTAATATTCGCGGACTTGTGATATGATGCTATGCATAAATTTTCATTATGTCTGAGAACCGGTGCTAAGCCATTTAAAGCCTTTCTGAAAAAATGTTTATTATCAATAATTGAAATTAAACAGCTAAGAATTTTATATTTTCTTCCCAAAAAGTATAAAATTTTCCTAATTTTCTTAAATTGGTTTAAAAGTTAAATAAATTATCTAATAGCATGTTAAATCATATTTAAGAATAAAGTAAAACGCATAACAAATTATCATATTTTTAAGCGAAGTTGAAGTTTATTATGCTATGCCCGTCTGTTTAAATACATGTATGAAATGCATAAATTATATAGAATGAAATAAGTTATTGTACATAGAATTATCTTAATTTTCCTAATGAAAAGGAACTTTTATAATTTTAAACCAGAGAGGTGGATTCTTTAAAAAAATTAGGGTCGCTTAGTAAGGAAAAATTATTAGTGAGGCAAAATTAATTTTGTAAAAATCCTCCAAAACCATATAAAAATCTACAAAAATTAAACAAAATCTTATGTTAAGTTTGGAGGATTTCTCACAAAAATAATTTTGACTTTTTAATAATTTTGCCTCACTAAGCGACCCTTATCTTTTTTTATGAATCCACCTCAATAATAGGACAATTGGTAATTTATCAATTACTTTTTAATATTCTATTATATTAATTTGAGTAATTTTGGGGTTTGCCGTGCTTCGCTCTTCATGGATATTGATGATCTTGTTTCAACAATTTTGATGATTTTTTATCAGCACCCCATTTCTCTTTTTTACACACTTTATCTCTCTTGAATTCGGCTCTTTTTATGGAACTGACCCTTGTAGAATATTTTTATAGAAAAGTGAAATATCCCAAGGATCTAAAACGATAAAACAATTGCCGATAAATCTATGTATATCCCCAAAGATAATACACATAATTACCTCTTTTGTAGATTAAAATTTGTGGTTGAAATAATTTGAAACTCAACTTAATGAACCAATCAATCAAATTCAAATTCAATAAAAGTTGTTAAGCCAACGAATGAGAAATCGTTGTTATAAAAAAGCCCAATTTCTTCTCTATCCCTGAAAATATACATAGACATGTCCAAAACCCAACACCTTCGGAGGGGGTGGGGGGGAGTACGAACTCATTCTCTTGAGGTACCATATCCGTTCAGCTGTCAGACGGACAAAGATCCTTTTACTTTATCATAAAGATGAAAATGGAAGTTTTTTAACCTATCTTTTAGAGAGGCGACACTGCTATATAATATAAAAGATTCTAAATTCGGCTTTACAAAACGAACTTTTGCCTCAAAAATGTTATATTTTGATCTACATTGATAGATTTTTAGGTTTTCATGTTATACGTTCATTATTCTACTAATGGGTGTTACATTAAAACAACAGATTTTTGTTTTCCACTATAATCTAAAATAATAGGAGAGTTGCCTGTCTTTTTATGTCTTGTAAGATATTTTTATCAGAGGTGGATTCTTTAAAAACTTTTTTGCTCACTGCCTCACTAAAATGAATGAGGCTCGCTAAAATATGTGTGAAAAATTCTCCAAAATCGCATTAAAAATCTACAAAAATAAAACAATTTTAGTGAGGCAGTGAGCCAAAAAGTTTTTTTAAAATCCACCTCAAGTTTAATGCTATTTTTTGAGGGGTGTGTTGTAACATCACAGAGATAGGACAAGAGTATATCAAAGAATTTTTTTTCATTAAAAAACACATTAAACATAAAAAAAATTCACGTTTGAAATTCACATAAAAAATGATTTTAATCGATAGGTTGATTCTATCATGTCTAAATCAACAACCAGTTGTATATATTATGGGAAATCGTAAAGAAAAACCTATCAACTTACTCTGTAAGTATAAAAACTTTTAAATGTTGTTTTAAACGAACATATTAAACTAATGGATTATGGATGTCAGTGGTCGCGTCAAAATATATTGATTTTCTAAAAAAAAATCAGTTTAACTTAGGTATGTTTTTACTTTTTTTAAATTATGTGATATTAACAAAAATTCAAAACATTTTAGTGATATCCTCATTGGGGCTGGTATTTTTATCTGACCTACATAGAGTATTAGACAAACAAACAAAAACCTACCCATCTACCACCCTCTTCCATAATTCAAAATTTATTCCAGAAAAATAGGTTGCTGTGATTTTTAGCATTCACAGAATTATTACAGTTCCCCCTTTTGTTACTGGGCGCTATCCCTCTATCATCTAGAGTATTTACAGGGGACGAAAAATATCTTAAACCCACCTTTGGACTCAGATTTAGAAAAAAATTGCACAAAACCATACGGCTTTCCTAAAATAGAGAACTTTATTGGTTGAGGGGTTAGTGAGATTTTATCGGACTAAAAAGAATTCTCACTATTTTATAAAACTAGCAGGTATGACCCTATAGAAGCCTCTAGGGGCCCTTGATTGAGGGGGGTGGGGTTAAATAAGTTGACCCTTCACAAAAAAAACCTTACAAAGTAAAGCCAAGTGGCCAAGCAGCACTTTAAAATATTTCATGGTATTTCTTCTCTACGTGCGATTTACTTTGAGTGGGTTGAACCCTCCCCAAAAATAGCATTAAACAAACCATTCTAGGACCTATGAGAAGCTACACTGTTATAAAGAGAACCGTATAGAAGAATGGAATTTGAAATTCTCATAGATATCCAGCTACTAATATGCAAATATTATATTGACCTCTATTCCAACAGTAATCATCTATTTTACTGTTTAAAAAGGTGGAAATAAAGATTTCTAATTTATGACAAGGATGACAACATTCAAAATACAATTATTTAAATACAAAGTTAATAAATGCCAGGCGGAAATACGTATGAGTTATAAATTAGTAGCCCAAAAGTCAGTGACATTTTGATATTTTATAAGATTCTATCATTCAAATAAAGGGAGGCGATATTAGGCTGTATACTATGCTATCGGCTGTGCCCCTAACATCTAAGGGCTCTATATTTCAAGGGATAAAGAAGGGTAAACATAGCCTAAAAACATACCCAGACTTTTTCTATAAAAAATAAAATAGCCTAAAACCACCTCAGGATCTCTAAGAAGCTTCACTGTAAAGAAGAACCAATTCGGTTTATCGGTTTTCTAGATTCTTAGCTATAGACAAAAAAAGCTTACTACTTTTTATAATAGGATATTAAAAGTTTTTTGCCATGCTCTCTCATTTGTTGGCTCAAAGACTTTTTACATTTTATTATACTTCGGTTGATCTTATTTTGTGTTTAATAACTGAAGTTTACTGACAAAAGATATTTAATCTCATAGAGTAGCTTCGCTACAAACAAAAAGTACTTTATGATGGGTCAGCTGAATTTGAGTTTCCGATTTTGTACATATCACCCTTATCCTATCTCAATATTTACTTCTAGCTAAAAAAAAACTTTAACCTTCCAAAAAAAAATCAAAATTTGACAAATTTAAATTTTGAATGTATTGTATAATGTATAGATTTTATATACATTATATCGCTTTTCCCTTTGACCGGAGAAGCTGAAAATAGCTTTTGCAATAGTTGAATTATCTTCTGTACAACTTCGGAAATTAAGGAAGAAATAGGCAATCAATTTTCAGTTGATCTTATGAGGAACTTGTTTATATAATAGTTAATCCACTTGGGATTTTCTACTTTTTTCATTTAATTAATTTTATTGTTGTTAAGTTACTATACAATTAGGGTTATTTCTCTATTCCTTATCAGACAAAGACGGTTTTTTTGTGAGTGAGGGGTGACGACAAAACTTTATAGATTGTGATTTAAAATTAGGGAGAAGAGGTAAAATGTGGTCTGACTTGAAGCAGCTTATGGTGCCTAATAAAAAAATTATGTCATGCAATACAAATGGCCAATGATGACCAATGGTGAAATACATATTGGCCTACTATTAGTCATTTGTATTGTATGACGTCATTTTTTATTACAGTGATGAGCTACTTCCTTTAAATTTTTTTGCCTACCTTAGACATTCCTTATTACAAGCTAAGGGTTGAGCCTTTTGATATAATTTAGCCTACTTATCTATAAATACTTGAACTCAATTCTTGCGGAAACCATTTTAAAAACCATTAATATCAATCCTTAAGATTTGCAAACAAGTGTTCACACAAATTTGTCTGAGGTTTAAGAGAACATATCAATTTTCTTTCTAACCAACAAATTAAAAAAATATATTAGATCAAGTTTAGAATGGGCTAGGAGATTTAAAAAAAATAAATTACAGAAATATTGTTAATATTGTAGTAAAAAAATTTTACCCTCAAAGAGTGTCGAGCAGGGACCCCTTCCTCTTATTTCAAATATATTTGATATAAGGGGAAGAGGTAAAAGGTTTTTAGGTTAGGTTATACTGGGTAGCAACGCAGGAAGAGGGATTAGTCATAGCAAAATTAAAATAACTCCACCCTTTTTTTCAATATTTAAAAAAAATAAGGAGGGGGGGGGGAGGGTCAGTATTTTAAAGGTACTTTGAGGGAAAACAGTGATCAATTTTATCTTGTATGTTAAAGAAGAATGTTACAATAACAGTGACAAGATTAACAGGAAAAGTGACCGATCAACATATTTTTATCTACATTGTATGACAACAATATTTGCGCATACAATGTTAGTGTGCATACATTTCCGCGTATGATAACATCCGCATAGTGTTTTAATTCGCAAATTACACTATGGAAAAATAAGAAGAAGGGACACTTGGAGCGATATAAAGAGATAAGACAATGGCCGTTAAACTAATGTACATTCCCAATTATAAAACACGAAACTACCCCTTCGGTTGATTACAATTAATGGTTGAAACGATTTGACACTCAACTTAAGAAAGCAACCAATCAAATTCATTAAAAGTGTCCAACGTTATTAAGTTAACAAATAAGAAAACGTTATCATAAAACTTTGGGGACTACTGCAATAAACAGCCCATAGTCCCCTTCCTTTCTGGGACACTTGTGTTGTTGTAATAATCTATAATACTAAGTAGCTTGATGTCTGTCCGTCCGTCCCTTATGATATCGGTAACCACTGAACCGATCGGATTCTACTCTTTAGGGTATTTACCTACTGGTCCTGTGGTGGTTTTAGGCTATTTTTTGGAGGGATGGAACATCCCCCCCCCCCATAAAATAATTTGATTTAAAGATTGAAAAGAAAACGTTATGGGGAAGGAACCCATAATTTATGGTTCGCAGCACCAAAATATGTTTTTTTTTAATATGTTCGAAATAAGTGGTTGTATCTCCAATTTTTTTGAAATTACCTCTTGAGGCTTCGCCCCTAGAGGCTAGGGACGAAGCCGCTAGTGTATTATAAGACAAAAAAATACGTAATTTAATGTACACTTAAAATTATTATTTCTCCCTAATTTTCCTCTTCAACGTCAAACAAAATTACGGCCACCGATTTGGCAAGTTAAATTTCTTTTTAGACGCTTAGAATATTGATAAGTATTCGCTTTCCTCACTGACTGACTTATTCAGAAATAGCTTAAATCGATATTAGTGTATATGCTACTAGATCATATTAATGTTCATGTTAGATTTCAACGCATTTATGACCTTTATCAGCCTTGTTTGGTAACCGACTTCAAACTAACTATAACAAAATAAACCATGAAAATTTTGCTTCAGGAAAATAAAATGGGAAATAAAAGGTTTGAATCACTGTCAAAATCTTTATTCTTTCATGATATCCTTAATGATGTCATGTTGATAATATTCAAGTTTTGCTGCCCACTTCCATGCAGTCGACATTAATGATCCCATGTTGATAATATGTCATTCATGACTACTTTATAAAATCTTGTCAACAAATAATTGTATGACGACTTTTTTCAGTGATTCCCAGGACAATTAAACTGTGCTATCATATAGGAGAGGGATCACTTCATTTGTTTTCATTAAATACTTATTAATATCTGAACTGAATGATGGAAAAATTGCGCAATTAAAAGCTGAATTTGCATTTATATTTCCTTGTTGTGAAAGAAAATGTACTTTGTTTCTCTAGACATGAAACTTTAATGTCAATTAAATTTTTACCCAATTTAACAATTAGGTACATCAAATACATATTTGTAGCACTGTTCTATTTAATACTGGAAATAGAATATACTTGGATATATTGACAGGGGAAAATTGTTGTCAATTTAGGTTGCTACAATGGTTCTCATCTATTGGTTAGTTCGTTCATCCTGCAGGAAAGAAGGGGTAAGAGTAAACGGCGTGGGTAATCGTTATTTTAGTCAGCTGCGAGTATAACTTTATCAGAGTACATGGAAATCTGGTGTAACATCCAAGTAATATATTTATTTAACGCAAGGGTTAGCCATCCTCTAGTTTTGAGGTAGGTGTTGAGTTTGAGCCCAGCATATTCCCTAACCTATAAAAACAACCTAAGAAATTGTAACTACTGTTGCTATGTCAGATGCGTTACAGTTAAAGTAAAAGAATAGAGGGGGTATGAGCTATATTTAACTCTACCCAAAGGGTCTTAGAAATAGGCTTATAGCGTCGGAAAAATAAACACAAAAAAGTCCCTACAAAAGAACAGAAAACAATTTGTTATCAGACGATAAGGGTTTCCACTACTTGGGCCAGGTAATTGTCTGGATTATATATCTATACATCACATTCTGCCTTTGGCAAACCTAGAAAGTAGGAGGAAGGACCATATGGTTTATGTAAAAAACATTTAATTTTTAATAATTAAAAATACAAAATTTAAATATTGAACAGAGCTAATGAAATTAGTATTGTAAGGAAAAATCAGAATAAATTAAGATTGATTCTAAAGTATAAAAGATTCATAAAAAAATAAATAATACGGGTTCATGGTTAGTAATTCCATTTGTTTGTGTGTAATCTGTAATTGTAAATATAAATTTTATAGACAAAATTGCAGAGAGTGAGAGAGAGGGGGGGGTTATGGACTGTTTGTTACAAAAGTCCCCAAAGTTTTATTATAACATTTTCTTATTCATTGGTTTAATAACCATGGGGACTTTAGTGAATTTTTTACTGAACGGTTTATTAGGTTAAGTGTTCCAAAGTTTCAACCACTAACTTTACCCTAGAGGAAGGGTAATTTTGTGCATCTTCATTGGGTATGTACGTCAATTTATCGGCTATTGTCTTATCTCTTCAGATCCTTGCAAAATTTTCAGCAACTTATTCTAATATTAGTTATTAACAAAATAAGAACATTTAATGCTTTATTTTTTTTTGGGGGGGGGTAAAGAAGACACTCTCCTCAAAAATACTTAAAACCTTCATAAGACAAATAATAGCTTCACTGTAAAGGAGAACCATATCAGTTTTGCGGTATCCTTCGCTTTGTCCTTGTTGCATATATATGTAATTTAAAATAAGATGATATTTAAAACTCTCAATGTTCTCTTCCGATTTCTCTTACTCGCATATTCCAGGGTGCAAGAAATAATTTAAAACAAGAGAAAAACTAACCATGTAGTTTTAAGGGAGGGTTCATATGGGCATGTGATGTACATACATCATCGCTAAATAGCATAAAACCAGCCATGGACCCATAAAACTTGAAAATTGTTGATCGATTAATGGTCACTTTTTGTAAAAGCCATTTTTTCGTCGTTAAAAAGGTAATTTTTTTTCTTAAAAGTAGCATGTCGATATTATGTCAGCCACGACCATATTTTCTTAAAGCCATCTATAATTTAAGTATTCCTATGTTGGTGAAGTTTTGCAGGTAGATATCATTGAATTTATTCATTGAGCATTACCATGAGTTTACCATTTCATTCACACGTGATAGTTGGGTTCTTAAACTAATTAGGGTATTATTGAGCATTACAATGAGTTTACGATTTCATTCACACGTGATAGTGGGGCTCTTAGAATAATTAGGGTATTATTGAGCATTACTATGAGTTTACGATTTCATTCACACGTGAAAGTGGGGCTATTAAAATAATTAGGGTATTATTGAGCATTACTATGAGTTTACGATTTCATTCACACGTGAAAGTGGGGCTATTAAAATAATTAGGGTATTATTGAGCAGATAGAACATACTTTATTTTATTTTAATACAAGTTAAATTCAAATGAGGACGTATTTTGAGCATTAATAGTTATTCCTCGCATTTACAGTTGGGCTAATAAAATGATTAGGGTATAATTGTGCAGTAAAGGACAAAGCTATTACGTTTATTTATTACAGTGAAGCTATTTTAGTAATTTATATAATACCTTTGATCATAAAAATAGGCATACTATTAATTAGGACAATGCATTTTCTTAGTAATTGCAGGAAAATGTGTATATCCTCTCCCCCCCCCCCCCCCCAATAAAAACCTTTATTTTGCACATTGTAATACTTGTTTTCATAGATAATTTCATGGGGATTTTCTATAACAATCTTATTGAAGAAAAAAACTGCTAAATGTGGTTTTTCAATCAACAGTTAATAGATTTTCTCTTGTAATGATATAGTAAAAAAGAAAACTATTTCAAAAGCTTGAAAAACTAAGCTATTTGAAGAAAAAAAAAACAAGGTTGCCCTCAACTTTATCTTCAAATCAAACTCGAAAAATTTAAAATAGTTTTTTATCACATCATATTATAGAAAGCTTAATCAGCGGATATTAAAATAAAAATAACAAGATTAAAACCAGTTTTGTTAGATTTGAGGGGTCTAAGGTCTAAGGTTTGTAGAATTTTTTACTTTAATTTTCGTGGAAAATTGTCTGTAATTGTCGGGGAATTGTTGGATTTTGTTAAATCTCTACCAAACAGCGTTAAGAGTGGTTTCTAATGCTGTTATGTCTGACATGTTACATCATAAGTAAGATTATGGGGAATGTCATTGCCTATAATTAATCAGGCTCAACTCTTAGTGATGCCAAGGACAGGTAGGAATTCCAGACAAATAATAAGTTATTTTACTTAGGCCTTCGGCCCTTTGGGGTTAACAAAACTGGTTTCAATCTTGTAATTTTTTTAATTAATATCCGTGGAAAGCTACAATACAATGCGATAATAGTGAAAACATCATTCTTACTCGTATAAGTTAACAAAGTGTTAATTTTCAGGTATAAAAATTAGATATAGTTATTATTTTTATCAGGCTATTTGTCCCTTTCCCGAGTAAATAAAGCCCATTAAGGGTGACCAAATCTAAGCTCAACCTTCTGACCTATTTAAAGTGCAAACAAGAAAGACAAAAACCAATGGCTACATAGCATGGTTAATACCTCGAAGAAGAACAGCTGTTTATTTGTTGTTGGACGCGCGGACAGATAGACATCAAGCATTATATTATGTATTATAAATAATATTTTCGCCCCTACCATCTAGGAACTCTATATTTCAAAGAGAGATTAAAAAAGTAAATTGAAGAATTCAAAGGGGTTAGCGGTTAATCATATTTTAATGAACCGCCAAAAACCTTACTACTTTATACAATAAGATTTATATAACAAATTAAATTCAAAGTTGATATTAAAATAAAAGGATCGAATGTCTGTAGAAACGTAATAGAGTAGCTTTGCTATTTAAAAGTTATATTCATAAAAAAATCCTTTAAATGCACTTTGAGTGTATTAAAGGGTCAAGGGATTTATTTCAATTCTCGGCCCGTTACTTAAAAAGTTATACATATAAAACTCAGGGAGGGAGGGGACATTGTGCTGTTTAATTCACGAGTTCCAAAGTTGTAGTTATGATAACGTTTTCAGGTTCGTTTGCTCCATAACTTTTAGGACAATTTGGAGTGTCCCAACCAATATTGGTAATCTACAGAAGAGGAAATTTTGTGTAAAATAATTGGGGATTTACATCAATTTATCGGCCTTTGTCTTATCCCTTTAAATCCCTATATAAAACTACTGCATGCATTGTACCATTATATATTTAAGTATCGAACCTAGATTAATTTTAAACTATATGATGTTTTACACACTGTCAGTCAACAATATCAAAGAACTAAAGAGTTCAGATTAATTATATTTTTTTTGGCTTCTTAAGTTCTAATATATACTTACATATATGTCATGGAGGGAGGGCACATTGGACCGTTTTATAAATAGTACCCAAAGTTGTATATGATAATGTTTTCTTGTTCGTTGGCTTAACAACTTTGGGGACTTTTATTAAATTTTATAGTTTTTGGTTCATGAAGTGTTTCACGGAAGGGGTAATTGTGTGTATCACAATTGGGATGTACATTAATTCATGGGAAATTGTTTAATCTCATTTTTAGTAGCGCAGCTACTTTATAACTAAGTATGTCAGTTCGTTCAACTAATAGAAAAACGTATATCCGTCAACTACCATAAAATAAATTATCATGTTTTTAAATTTTTTATTTATATTGTTTTTTCTACATCTCATGGTATTTAACAAATTCCTTACTTTTATACTTTAGCCATTTTTATGATTTTAATGAACATATATTCCTATTGCATATAAATATGTACTATAATTTGAACCGTTTACGCAATCTTTTTGGACATGCATTCGTACAAACAAATATACTAGTTACTATTTATTACATAGAATTTTAATATTACGATTCCAAAACCTATTATTCTACATGTATCTGTTTTAAATCCTTATACGTATGAAATACTATACAGCTATACAAAAAAATGAAAATATCCAAAATTAATGCAGCCATAAAAAAATATCAAACAATAAAAACCCCAACCCCCTTATTTTAAAATAAAATATAGTATTTTATTAAAAAATTTGGCGGTGGGGATTGGGCTCGACTGTGTACTTTTTTACAACAAACTGTAATTATTGAATACTAAAGAACATAGGGCAATATATAAAAAAAAAACTGATATATTTACTGCGAAAAACTGGTGTAAATTTAAGGTAAAAAAGTTTTCCGGCAGATGAACCATCCCATTTCCCTACTTATAACTGTGATTATCAATTGTTTTTATGAATTTACTTTTAAATCCATTTGAAAACATTCGTTCATTGAGAGAACACACAAAAATAATATACTACAGAGTATATTCGCTCCTAAAGAACGTATATATAATAATCCAACGCTCATGAGTTTAGGATTTTAGACGTAGGCCTTTAAACTAGGCCTTAGGTCGGTTCTAGAGATTTTTAACAACCATTGTATGACAGTACAATTCTAGGCTTATACAGGCAAATATTTAAAGTTGAAAATATTGAGTCTTTTCAAAATGAATATGTTAAAGATAGAGGGATACGAAAAAATTGAGTAATGTTTCATTTTCATAATTGCGAACAACTGTCTGTGCAACTTTGCAAAGTGTCCTCAGAAATGTTTTTTTAAAAATCACGGTTACAATTTAAATTAAAGGTAAAATAACATAAAACCTGTTCAAAACCTATAGATAGCTTTTCTAAAAAGACTAATCAGTTTCTGATATATTGCTGGACACACAACACACACACACACCCTGCTACTTTAGTATATAAAGGATTCATTGATCCATATAGCCATGGGTTTTATTAAGGTTTATATTTCGTCATATGACATTTAGTATACAATGATATAGTTCATTTTATAACACTTTATTTAGTTTTACAGTTCTACTTTTACTTTCTCTCTTTATATTTCACCAGCGGCTACGTCCCCAGAGGCCTCTAGGGCCAATGAGTAGACAACTGGCCATTTCCAATTTTGTTTAAAAAAGAAAGAGTATAAAAAATGGGGTGTGGTCTTCTTTTCTAGGGGCAATTTCTCCCTTTCATGGACCTCCATGAAGATATATTGTAAACGAGAACCATATCATTTCAGCAGTTTGTGAGATCCTTCCGTACGGAATGACAGATAGACACACACACAGACAGAAGGACATCCAGTTATATAAGGATTTAAAGAGCAGCTACAGTATGTATAACCTAATCTGTCTTTCTGTTCATTTGTAATGTAAGTTTTTTTTATTTCTTATTGGTTTAAACATTTAGACTCTTGTTTTTTTTTAGATTTAGATTAAAGTTTTAATATATTTGGCTTAATATTTTATGTTTCTTTTTGATTGGTAACACTATGCTGTTCACTAAATGATTTAAAGTCAAAACTTTCTATCTCATTAGTTACAAAAACAATATGCTCTTCTCTGATTGGCTTGAATACTAAACTTGCTCCCTGATTAGTGACAAAGACACACTTCTGTGATTGGCTCAAATTTTAAACTTGCTGTCTAATTGGCTTGAACACTAAAACTTGTTCTCTGATTGGTTACAAAAACAATATCCTTTTCTCTGATTGGATGAGGTTCTGATTCTGAACTTGCTTTCTGATTGGTTACTTTAATAATATGCTCTTCTCTGATTAGCTCAAATTCTAAACTTGCTGTCTAATTGGCTTGAACACTAAAACTTATTATCTGATTGGTTACAAAAAGATTAAGCTCTTTTCTGATTGGCTTGGAATTTAAACCAGTATTCTGATTGGATACAAAACTAAAGAAACATTCATTGATTGGCTGAAATTCTAAACTAGGTCTCTGATTTGCTCGAATTCAAAAATTGCTCCTTGATACTATAGGATTATAGAACATTTTTTCAAATATTTTAAAAATAATTGGCTGCACCATTAATAAATATAGTTGAAGAACCTATCATATTGATTTCATATTTAAATGGTGACATCATGTTATTAAAAAATGCAAATGTATTTCACTTAAAGTATTTAAAGGTTAAAACTAAGTTAAGTCTTTAAAAGTTTTAAACATTTAATATTAAAGGGGTATATGTATTATGTAATATAAATCAATAGATCAAAATTGTATTCTAAATTTACTATTTTTTTCATTTCCTTAGTAATTCAGATTCATTGCATAGCTTCTAAACCATAATTAGCACATCTTTGATATTTACATTTTTTAAAAGTAGAGTTTGTAGGCTTTCTCATGATGTGCGAGAATTATCCGTCCATTATTAAACAAACTTATTTACATAAAACAATGTTAAAACTTTAATAAAAATTTTAAAATTTTTTTTTTCTGTTATTACTTTTAGAATACATTTTCCTATCTAAGAATTTTGCATTGTTGAAATTTGTCTGCAGTTTAACCCTTAACAGTCGGACCCCTTGCCGCACCTTAATCAGTCGGGGGGGGGGGGGGGGGGGCCCTATTATCTCAGTTCCTATGAGAGCTAGAGTGCAAAATTTTTTTGAGCAAGTCCCCTGTTTGATAATGAATTTTCGACCTTTTATAAGTCAAAGTCAATTTTTGCTTCCTTCACCCTTTTATTTAACAACCTTTGTTTTTAGGTCCTTTTTTACTTAAAGATTTCAAACGGCTGTAATTTTCTTATTTTTGAAGCTAGAAGAACAATTCTTTGGCAGAAAATGTTTATCTTTATGTAAATTTTATATTAAAAATATCAAAGTATTAATTTCAGCAGCCGCAGCTGTACTTTGCAGCTGCCAGCCGCCGCAGTCGGTGGTCGGCAGGAAAACGGCGGCGGAATTTTATGAAATTTTAATACGTTATGTAGACATGTAAGAAAAGCTTAAGTTTAAAATTTAAAGTCTCTAAGTCAAAAATTACGGCCACAGGAGCCTTTTAAAGATTTCTGGAGACCTGGAGGATCAGGACCTGCAGGATCATACCTGGAACCTGAAATTGACTTGAACACATATATTTCATATGATTATGAACTAATAGAGGATATTTTGATATTTTGGTAAGATAAAATGCTTTTGTCTTTACCTGGATGACCCTGCCAGGTTTCTTGGCATCATGTGCCCGCCAGGATGGAGATATTTAAAAAATTCCAACTCTCAGTTATGTGTCATACCCAAACTTAAGAAGTCACGTAGTTTGGGCTCTTTATCTTTCACACACAGAAAATGAAATAGAAAAAACCGGAAGGGGACCCTCCCTCCCCCTCCCCAAACTTAAGAAGTCACGTAGTTTGGGCTCTTTATCTTTCACACACAGAAAATGAAATAGAAAAAACCGGAAGGGGACCCTCCCGCCCCCTCCCCCCCCCCCGACCGTTAAGGGTTAAATATAAGAAGTGTAACTACTGTACAAATTATTCTGTTATTTAGTTTTTCAGTTTGTAACTCTCATATTCTCGTTTTTCTTCTTTCTCTTCTTTTTCCCCTTACCATCTACCAACCCTTTGATGGTCAGACCTTTACCTTGAAGTGCTGAGTGTGTATGGCTTGTTGCATCAGTTATCATTGCATTATCACAAGTTAATGTCAATGGTTGAGCCTTTGACTCGGCGCTCAAGGGCTGGACTCAAATCCGACAACGCTCTGACAACTATGAAAATGTAATATTCTTGTTAGCCTTGACAAAGAATAACTCAATCCGGAGATATTATCATATTTCCAAACAATTGCTTTTAGAGTGCTTTTATTTGTCTCTGAATATCATATTACATGAATGGATTATTTAGCATCAGACCTACTATTCATATCATCTGTGTCTGTCTGCGAGGACGTTATAGTGGGGGGAAGGGGATACGAGAATACCCAACCCAAAAAATATTATTCGACATTTTATAGGACATAACGTTGGTTTTATCCATTCGCCATTTACCCACTTCTCAACCCCAAAAATATTTATTTGGTTTAAAACAAAAATTTAGTTCAAAACGCTAGCTGATATAAAGGTAAATGGCAGGTGGCAAGGACGTCCAAGCTTTATTGACTAATTGTGATAGGTTCAAAGCTAGTATTAAGCTGATGTAGAGATATGTATGTACATTTTAAATTTTGTAGTTTTTACCTCCAGAAATAAAAATGAAATAAAATCTGGGCACTTAAAGGTAGATTCTTTTTTTTAATTATTCTGATATTAAAAAAAAAGTTGAACTTTGTTTTAAATACGGTTTTAAAAATACTTCAATTTACAGATTTTAAAAATCTTTTTGTAGCTGATTAGTGTGATTAAGTTTATTAGTTAAAGAAACACTTAACGTCAACAGTCAACCACCTCTTTTGTTGCTTGACCTTTGTCTGAAAGTCCTATAAGTATTATCAGTTTGACATACCTACAAAAGTAATTCTTATTTGTTGTCTGAAACTTAAGATTTGAATTACTACTCATGCGATTGATTACTCCTTTTTAAGGAAACTTTAAAAAGGTTACAGGCAGCCCTTAAGCCCTTCGATGGTTTTAGGCTATTTTTCCACCCCCGTTTTTACTCCATAGGTGCAGCCACTACTAATTCTCATAAAGTGGTTTAGACTGAGATTCGAACCATTTTTAACTTTTTATTTTATGATAAAATGAATGGTTCAAGAGTGTCCTATTTTACACCAGGGGTCTAAAGGGATAAGACAATGGAAGATAAAATAATGTTCATCACCAATAATGTTACACAAATTTACCTCATGTGTAGATTACAATTAGTGGTTAATTCGTCATTATAAAACTTTGGGAATAGTGAAATATACAGCTCAATGTCCCCTCACTTCCTGATTTTACACCCTCATGAATTGGTAAAAACCTAATTCTTATTCAAAATATCGAGGGTTGTCAAAAATTCAGGAATATAAAAGATAGATACTTAAATTTTGTATTTTAACGAAGCCTTCGGAAAAAATACATCCCATAGTTTTCGGTGTGGTTATGTAGTTTTAAGTTTTTATGGAATAAAAGTTGTGTAATCAAAGGGTCGGTTCTCTGTAGCATTTTGTGTGAAAATAAACCCATGTTGATTCCTGTAACAATGGTGTATAACATTAAATCAATATTGTAAATAATATCTTTGAAAAAAAATATAATTATCCTATATTAATTCTTTAAATGTTTCTTCACACTAAAAAGCACCGCTTTTCTATAATTGATGCTGTTTGCTTGTTAGATTGTTTAAGAATCGAAATAATGGAGTTCTCAAAATTAGAGTAAAACACTAGAGGGAGAAAGGGTTGAATAACTGTATCTCTCCATTGCAACCTCCTTGTGGAACCTTTCTATTGGGTCATTGAAAATCAACCAATGGTGTCGCTTATGTTAACACTGCCAAGGAGCAGAAAATAATTTAGAAGCAGACAAAAGAGGTTTTTGAAAAAGGAAGGGATGTAGTTGTCTGTATATAAATATATCTGTTTTCTCAAATACCATTTAGTAAATTAGTTTTTAATTTTCATGCATATTCCCTTTAATTCTACCAAAAAAATATCGATAGCCATAACTTAAAAGTACAATATGTTAAATAGAAAATAAAAAGTTATAAAAATTGATTTTTACAGACCAATATTTAATTTCTATGTCAAGTTAATAATTCTTTTTTTTTTTGAGATCTTTAAGGGACTTTTTGTAATTGAAACATGGTTTTGAATTATAGAAAAAATGGCAGAACGATGCAGATACAGATTTAGGCTTTTAAAAGCGAAGCTTTTCTATAAATAGGGTCGGTCCGTACGTCCGTCTGGAAGGGATAGCTTTTATCGTTAATTTAGGCATATTATAATTGTACTATAGATTTCAAACTTTGCATGGGGATTCCTGTAGTAGTGTACAATTTTTAAAGCGTAGTAACTCATCAAATTTTAATGTGATATGATTGACCGATTGATCTGATCTTTGAAATAATCAAGTCCTAACATGTAAGTATGTCCTTAAACATTACCCTGTTATTTAATCACCCCCTTAACCCCCCCCCCCCCGTGGACGTCCCTGCTTCCAGAGACAAAAATATATAAAATCTCTTGTTTTACTTTAATTTATAAAATAATATATTTTCTGTTATTAAAAGTCTACTTATATATTTCTGCAAGAATGAAAAGTTCAGATGTCTATTCTGCTCTACTATTTGTTTTGAGAAAACCTATCTCTGGTGTTCATTGAGAACCAGGGTCAATGTCAAAAATACCTAAATTATCGGTCCTCAAAAATAGAGTTCTCTGTGGGGGGGGGGGTTTGTATGGGGAGAGGGTTGCTAGGACACCAGGTAAAAAGTTGATGCTATACATGAATTTTTAGTATGAATCTGGTTCTTATCCAGCAGATATTTATCGGTTTCGAAGCCATACTGTAAAATTTGTTACCTGTTCATTGTAAACAGAGGTAAGAGTTTTTCTGAAAAAAATAGGAGGGGAAGGGTTAGAATTTTTTTATAATAAAAGAATAGCATAGAATTATTCTGTGGCAAGCAAGCGGTTACCATGATCTTAATCTTCAGATGAAAATCGTATGTTTATGTTTTAATTAGTTTTCCTTTGATTTTAACTGAATTAACGACACATCTTTGTTTAAACAGTTAAATCATTTTTCTCCATAGAAATCAATCTTTAAAATGTACTGTAAAAAATGTTAAATTAACATTTGCATGTTGATAATAATATTAACGCAAATATCAAGCAAAAATTTTTCAAAGACCCTAGCTTATTATCTAAAATAATTTTGGAAAAGGGTGAAACTTTTCATTAGCCATTTTATTGAGAGTTAGTCTCTACTAAACTAGCATAGAAAGAAATACATATAGAATAGTTAAATATATTGTTAAGGAGAACTTTATCGGTCCAGAGATTAGCCAAATCTTTCGTAATAGACAAACACACACACTTCCTATTACTAGTGTATACCGGCATGTCCAAACTCTGATTTATTTTTTGTTATATAGTAAACGATTTCTAAAACATTTCTACCAGTGTTTTATCTCCCAATTTCTGGCGCAAAATTTGGACAATTTACGGCCCCATTTCCGCAAAATCTCAAGGCCAAAAGAAACACTACTTAATGCTTTTTTATTAAAGATAAAATCTTTTTAAATTCGTTATGCAAGTTTCGCCTATGTAGTAGCAAAATTAGTTCAAAAGAAAAAAAGGAATTTTTTAAAGTAATACATATATGTAGGAATTCTCAAAACCATTATATTATATTAGGTTAGGTTATTTGAGGTTTTTTTTTACAGTCCCCGTGCTCTAGTTTAGGTTTGAAAAATTTAGCCCCCAAATGGCCATTGGACTGTAAATTAAACTAGTTACCAAAGTTCTATCAATATAATCTCTAATTCGTTAAAAAAACTTTCGGTACTTCTATAAAATTTAATTAATTGCATTGTCCAAACTTTTCCGTCAATAATTATATATTAATCAATTAGGATGTACACTAATTTAATGGCCATAATTGTCTTATCCCTTCAGATCCTTGGGTCCAATAAAAATTACATCTTTTAGTATAATAGTTTTAAAAACCGTAGTCTCCCTTTAAAATAAATGTATTAGTCTTAAAAGCCCTCATGAGACGATCGTAAATATTGATTTGACTTAATTTATGCCCTTTTTTACCGGTCTTTAATGATTCCTTAAGAAAAGGGTATAGAAATGAATTTTTAGATAAAATAGTAGAATATTTATCTATCTTTCTATCCACAAACATTTAATTTGTCATCTAGTATTTAAGGGTTCTGTACGCCGAGGGGTAGGAAAGGCAAAAAAAATAGCCTAAAACCATCCTGTGATATATGTGAAGCTCAATTGATTAAGTAGATATCGAAATCTTAAGCTACAGCCAAGAATGTCTTATTATTTTATATAAAAGAAAAAGCGGCGAAAGCGCCTTCAGGTTTCAATGGGTACTTTGGTCGGGGGGGTGGGGGGTCGATATTATTCTAGAGTCGATATTTATCTTGGGAAGGTGCAGTTTTCCATCCCCAAAACAGACATAAAACTTCCTAGGAATTTAAAGCTTCACTGAAAAGGAAATCCATGTCGGTCAGCGGTTTGAGAGATTCTCCGCTACGCACAAACATTCTGCTACTTTACATAGGGATAATTTTTCCACTTTAATCATGATTTATCTGGCTTAATATGTAAAGTAAAGAAATGCGCCGCTGTGATTGGCTGAAATTCGGCGCACCCCGATTTAGCGCACCATTGAAATGATTTAAAGATCCAGCTCTGGAGTTTGCGAAATCCTTTGCTACATACACTACACAGATAGACATCCTGTTACTTTTACCTCAGGATTATTTCTATTTTATATAAAAAAAAAAGAATGACATAACTAAAATATAATTTCTCGGGTCGCCACAAACTATATTTGGTTATCTTTCAATATGACAACTTCAAAGTTCTCTAAAAAACAGACATTGAACAGATTTTTAATTTAATTTTTACATTGATATATAATTTATTTGTGCCACTGTGCACAATGAGAAATCTATGAAACGGTTATTTAACACATGGATATTTTTTGATAGCTAAAAAGTTGAAATGGAAGCTAGCTTTGAATAAGTTATATCTTCCATTTTTTGTAAAGATGCGCCTACGAAAAAAGAATTTTGTTTACAACTTACTGTCTTACTTTGCAATGCTACAATGCTTTCGTTCTTTCTTTTAATAACCATTGAACATTTCATATACAACTCACTTTGTCCGTTTGTCATTCTATGATTATTTGTACTTCGGCATTTATACAAACTGAAATAGCCTAAAACCTTTGTGTGTCAAGTTTGTAGTTGCACTAAAAAGCAGACTAAATTTGGTTCAGCAGTAAGCGAGATCTTAAACTTAATCTAAAAAGGAAGATTGAACGTCATCGTTCTACTTTGTATAGATTATTAAAATTAATATAAGCTAAGCTTTTTTTCCAAGCACAAAGGTCCTTTTATAGAATAACTATATCGAGTTAGAGCTATCTTAGAAATGACTGCAAATACATCCAAAAAAAGTCCGTGAATTTTCATTACAAGTCTTATCAATCAATCCTTAGTGTAATAATTTGATAATATGGTGTGGATTCATTTCAGCATATTATAACATCTGCATATTGTTAAATATTTTTAAAAAATAAGGATGACAACATTTTAAAAAGCGAAGGAAAAAATCAAATGGTAGAATAAAATGAACAATTAAAGAGTGTTTAACCTGAATAAGAAGAATATTAGGTTAAAGGTATACAAAAATGGGCGTTCTCCTCTTATAAATATTTTTTTCAATTTTAAAAATTTGAATACCTCCCCCCCCCCCCCCAACAGAACAACTATTTTAGGTTAGGTTAGGTTTTAGGCTAATGAGTCGAGCGCTGCGGCTAGGCAGGTAAGGGGGCCGAGAGCTGCGGCTAGGCAGGCTAGGCTAGCCGAGCGCCGCGGCCAGAGTTATAGTTCTGTCGGAGGGGGAGGGGGGTAATCAAATTTTTAAAATTGAAAAAAATATTTCTAAGAGGATATCACCCAAAAATGTATACAAACTTGTTGAAAAATGCCTAATTACAGGATACTATATTTTTGGTATTTCTTTATAGAGATGCTTCTCTTAAAAGATTGTACTTTGTGGTCAATTGAATCAGTATTACAAAAAATCTGATGTATAGAATAATTATATCACATTAAAGATTGTTTTCAAAAGTAAATCTGCATGTTTTAATGGGCGTATGAACTTTTTGGCAATTATGATAGAGTTCATACTCTTTCTAAATTGTACCTAACTGTTACAGGATTCATCATGCAAATTCGAAATCGGTAAGACATTTCTAAAAGACACAATAACAAATAAATAATGAAAAAAAGACCATCTTAGGAAAAACTGTCGTAGTATTGTAATACTAATGCAGTACTAATGCATTGCAAAAACAGATCTATATTTAGTATAAATGTATATACAAACAACTACCTCTCTTTCTTTTTCAAAGACCTCTTTCGTCTTATTTTCTGCTACTTGGCTGTGTTAATATAGGCGACACCATTGGTTGATTTTCAATGACCCAATAGAAGGGTTGCACAAGGTGGTGGCGATGGGGAGATACAGTTATCTAACCCTTTCTGTTTTACTCTAATATTGCAAATATGATGCCTGTACGGTTGTGAAGGGACACTTGTGTTAATATATCATTTGATTATTGTCTACTTCGTTGTGAGGTCTTTCAACGGTTTCGTTTCTTCTCATTTGACTATCATTATAATTTCTTTTTATATTTCAAGATAAATCATCTATAATATAAAGTAGTTAGGATTTTTTAGCTTAAGATTTCAATAAATGCTGAACTGATTGAGTTCTCCATTTTATGGAAGCTTCTTATAGGTCCTGGGATGGTTCTAGGCTTTTTATTTCTAGATTTAATTTATGGAATAGTTTAATTCTATATTTTCCCCATAAACAGCATACAAATTTATATACTCTATTATAGGTTATTTTAGCTTAGGTTAGGTTAAGTTAGGACAGGTGATTACCCCGCAGGATTAGAGCCCCCGAAGGGGCTTGAAATATGATACTGTGAAAATATGACTAAACGCCCCTAAAGAGGCGTTACCACGAAAGGAACTTTACCCAAAATTTTTTCATCTGAAGAAACAATTGACGTATAATCGGACGGACGGAGGGAATGAGAATATAAAAATACTAGAGATCAGAGGTGAATGAGAGAGAGAGCGGCAGTCCTGCACTGTTGGCGACTGTAACTCGAAGGCACGTGGAAAGTGGTGGTTGATGAGACAGCCGTGTATGAATCACTTCGCGGAGAGGAAGATCCTGCTGTGGCAAAGTTTAACAACCAACTGACTAGGCATGGGAGCAGTACAGAGCAAGACAGGGCTTGGCGGGCGTGAAAGGATCTGGAACACAGCAGTAGAACTAAATGGACATGGCGGTTCATTGGGGAATAGATAGTTTTTACCACACAATACTGTCAACTTCAACATGCTGAATAGTAAGAAACAGACGGTCGGACAGACAAACATTATTATATAGAAGTTGCGTCATTAAATATAGATTAAGATTTCAAATCATCAAATTATAGATTTAAAAAATTTCTCCTATTTCTTTTTAAGGCGAAGCTTTTCTATATTATGGCTCGTTATATACGTCCATAAGGGAAAGCCATCATCTTTAATCAAGGTACGATAGAATTGTCCTGTCAATTTTAAACTTGAATTAATGATTCCTGTAATAGTTTGGTATAAATTTTAAATATTAAATGCGTTCACTGTTCTATATTTCTTCATAGTAGTTGTTCTGATATGTTTAGCTTCGCTTTTATGGATATTGTCATCCTTGTTTTGGCAAAAATCATACAATATCATATATTTGAACTTTTTAGGCTTATATTATATGTAATTAAGTAAAATTTGATTTAGGTAATGATTATAGGTTTTGTTTCTTTCGTTTAACTTTTTTGTGTTAAAGGTTAACAACATTGGACCAAGTAATCAAGATAAAATTGAATTACTAACAAAAAATGACGTCATACAATACAAAGTACCAATGATAGGCCAGTATAAATTGTAATTTACCAATGGTAAAATTTATACTTGCCTATCATTGGTTACTTGTATTGTATGACCTTATTTTTTGGCGGCACTTTACGCTGTTTCATTAATAACCAAAAATTTGTCTCTTCAACTTGTTAATAAATTTTTAACAGTAATAATATAAAATCAATATCATATCCCTCCCTTTTTTAAAGGAGTTGAAAAAAAATAAAAGAAAATATGATTTAAACCTGACTAGGCAAATAAGAAACTCATTAATTAGTTTTATAGATGTTTCAAGACTAATATGGACTAATATTCATGGACTTACATAAACCTAATTTTTTTTTCAAATATATATAATTGCTAAAGCTGATATTAGAGGCATTTGTTAATATCGTTTGTATGACACAGTAAAAATATAGTTAGCCATATCTCTATCCATAACGGAACGTAACATTTTAATCCAAAAGGACATTTATATTTGTAATTTATCAAACCCCTTTTTAGAAATGGACAAACTTATACTTCTTTGTTTTTTTTGTTAGATAAGGAAAAAAGCAAGGATGATTTCTAACATGTTCCAGTTCGAAACCAATTCATATCCTCTGGATAAGAACTAGTTCTCTGCCATACGGAAAAATCAGATATAGTATCATATTACAGACAATTTTCCACTAATATTATAATAAAAGTCGTAGAATTGATACAATTGGTGTTGGCCTATAACTTGTTTTAATCTTGTAATTTTTCATTAATCAACCAAATTTTTTAATATCCGCGAAAAGTTGTCTAGTAAACGATGCTATTAATAGCTAGGGGCGAAAACACAAGTTAATTGGGAAAGAGTTAGGGTTGGGCCGGATATCCGGCTGATTTCCAATGCTGTATATCCGGTTATCCAGCCAGATATCCTATGATTTGCCGGATATAAAACGTTGGCCAGATATCCGGCCGGATACCGGATATCTGGCATTATAAATCAGCCGGATATCCGGTATCCGGCCAAAAAAGTATCCGACCCAACCCTTGAAAATGGCCGGATATCAGGCCCAGTCCTAGAGAAGAAGTTTAGAGTAGCTGTGCTCCTCTACAGCGCATAATAATGGATGGCGTACGCCAAAAAGCCAACTCTCCTGATATCTTAACAATAAAGATTTTGGTAAAGTTAAGATACAATTATAAACTTTGAACAAATATTAAATAGATTTTCCAGTAAAGTTTAGAACCGGTTTATTAGTCATATTGAAAATCGTGTATAGCATCGTATTACAGACAGTTTACCATGAATAGTAAAATAAAAATCATGAAATTTAAACTAGTTTTGTTGGCCCAACTAAATCCTTTGGTCCTCGGGTTTAACAAAACTGGTCCATTTCTTATAATTTATTACATCCGTGGTAAGCTGTCTATAATACGATGCAATACGATATTTCTATTAGGAAAATAGTATTTTGTTGGCTGCTATTTGAGTTAGGCTTCTAAATTTTGTTTTGTTTTGTTTCTACTGACCAATTAGCATCTACCTCATATACAACTTTATGATCCGTACGTCTATCAACTGTCTCTCTCTCTCTCTCTCTCTCTCTCTCTCTCTCTCTCTCTCTCTCTCTCTCTCTCCCTCACTCTCTCTTTCTCTCTCTCTCTCTCTCTCTCTCTCTCTCTCTCTCTCTCTCTCTCTCTCTCTCTCTCTCTCTCTCTCTCTCCCTCTCTCTCTCTCTCTTTCTCCCTCTCTCTCTCTCTCTCTCTCTCTCCCTCTCTCTCTCTCTCTCTCTCTTTCTCTCACACTCTCTCTCTCTCTCTCTCTCTCTCTCTATCTATCTATCTATCTATCTCTCTCTTTCTATCTTTCTCTTTTTCTCCCTCTCTATCTATCTCTATATCTTTACTCTGTATCTCTGTATCTCTCTCTCTCTCTCTCTCTGTATACATCTACCTATATATCTATATATCTGTCTGTTTGTCTATCTATCTATCTACCTATTTATCTATCTATCTATCTATCTATCTATCTATCTATCGATCTATCTATTTATCTATCTATCTATCTATCTATTTATCTATCTATCTATCTATCTATCTATCTATCTATCTATCTATCTATCTATCTATCTATCTATCTATCTATCTATCTATCTATCTATCTATCTATCTATCTATCTATCTATCTATCTATCTATCTATATATCTATCTATCTATCTATATATCTATCTATCTATCTATCTATCTATCTATCTATCTATCTATCTATCTATCTATCTATCTATCTATCTATCTATCTATCTATCTATCTATATATCTATTTATCTATTTATCTCTCTATCTATTATCTATTTATCTATTTATCTATCTATCTATCTATCTATCTATCTTTTCATCTATATCTCTTTCATTCTTTCCCTCTCTAAATAAATCATTTTCCCTATCTATTCCAATAAGTTGTCTATGATTCCTAAAGTATCCTAAATTAAATTTTCTTATTTGTTTTATCTTTGGGTTTCTATGTATATGTATTTTTGGGATAAGAATAATAATACTAAAATTATTGGTTAAACATTTAAAACACTTCTAGTTTTTAACTAGCCAATTACAAATCATTTATAGTACCAAAATTTAAAAATAGTCTTATGTTAATAAAGTAACAACAGATTTTTTTTTCAGAATGTCTGTCTCTTATGCATTTGTTTTTTTGTGTGTTATCTATGTAAAGATTTACAATGACCAGGTTTTTTAATCTTGTGTTTTTTCAATAGTCCTAATTTAACCAATAGTAGTTTGTCATATGGAACTCTTACTCTATGTATATAGAGAGTTTTTAATCTTGTGTTTTTAATAGTCCTAATTTACCCAATAGTCTAGTTTGTCATATGAACTTCTTACTGAATGCATATAGAGAGCTTTTAATCTTGTGTTTTCAATAGTCCTAATTTAACCAATAGTAGTTTGTCCTATAAACCACCTACTGTATATAAATAGTTTTCATTCTTGTGTTTTTAATAGTCCTAATTTAACCAATAGTAGTTTGTCATATGAATCTCTTACTCTATGTATATAGATAGCTTTTAAATTCTTGTGTTTTTCATAGTCCTAATTTAACCAATAGTAGTTTGTCATATGAACCTCTTACTGTATGTATATAGAGATTTTTTAATCTTGTGTTTTTAATAGTCCTAATTTAACCAATAGTAGTTTGTCATATGAACCTCTTACTGTATGTATATAGAGAGTTTTTAATCTTGTGTTTTTAATAGTCCTAATTTAACCAATTGTAGTTTGTCATATGAACTGTATGTATATATATAGAGAGGCTTTGATCTTTTTAAAATTTTAATCCATATTTAAGATAGTTGTATGAATTTTTCTTTCAAATATTTTGGTAGAACCTATATCGACCGTTTTTAATTCATTAATTTACATAAATAAGCTTCGTTACTTAGGGATTTTGTTTTCCTTGTTCATTTTTGTTGTTTATATTTTTAATGGTTTTTTTCTTTCCCCTAATTTTAAGCATTAATTGTCAATATTCATTTTTTGTTAATCTTATCTTTTTATCTCTCTATTTTCTCTCTTTTTTAGACCACTAATAATGCTTATCCAAAACCTGGTTTTCTAAACCACTCTTTATTGCCCATGTCAATTAGTATAGAGATGGATTGATCGAGACCAGAATGAACGGAGGGGGGGGGGGGTATGGGGTGATTATCAGCCCCCTTCTCCCCCACCAAAAAGAAGAATTACTAAAATAAATTTTTCAAAAGGAAGCTGAGTAAAACACATATTGCTATGGAGGAACTGACTGACATTCGGACACATATTTTATGTTATATTCAAATACATCCTTATACTAAAGCAACAGGATGTCTATTTGTCTATTTGTCTGTCTGTGTGTTTGTACCGAAGGATCTCGTTAACTGCTGAACCGATCAGGTTCTCCTTAACAGGGTAGATTTTCATAGGTCCATTTAAGGTTTATAACTATTTTGGGGGAGGGTACCACCACCCTCTCAAGAGAAATAACAATAAATCGAATTTTTTTCTTCTCGAATAGAGACTCCTACGTAACATTGCAAAGTATCGTAGAAATTTGATAGAGACTCCTTCACAACATTGCAAGGTATCGTATTATTTTATTTTAAAAAAAAAACATTTAAAGTGCCACTAGAGGCGTAGCCGCTAGTATATAAATATTTCAAAAGACAGATTTTTTCTATCTCAAATAGGAGCTGAGAAAGTCACCTTTCCCTTAAAATATTTCTGACAGACATACAGACAGTTATTTATAACCTAATAGTATCTTCGCTACTAGGAAGTTTATATCTTTAACTTAACCTTGCTGCATTGTTTTGTAGTTATTTTTTACATTTCCAATAAAATAACATTTATCTTATTTTCAGTTATATATCTTACTCTCTAATTATCTTACTATCTCTATCCTTACCAACTAGGTTTCTATCATTCTATTTTACAAGTTATGTAAATCTGTTATATGTCTATCCATCAATTTTTTTGTCCATATTTCCATTATTTTTTTTTTTTTATTTGTCTATCTAATTATACCATTTTCTATCTATTTATCTGTCTCAATATATATCTGTCTATCTATCTACCCTTTTTACTATCTTTTATTATTTTTTTTATTAATCTAACATTTTGTCAATTCATATTACTTCTCTCTATCTATTTCTAAGCGATATGTATGTAAATAATATGATGTTGCACCAGATTTTCATATCTATGATACAAAGTAGAACGATGTCTGTCTGTTTGTTTGTTTGTTTGTACCGAAGGATCTCGCTAACCGCTGAACCGATCGGGTTCTCCTGAACAGGGCAGCTTCTCATAGGTCCTGGTTAGGTTTATAACTATTTTGGAGGAGGGTACCGCCACCTTCCCAAGAGAAATCGCCCCTAGAAAAAAATTATTCATCCACCCCTAAATTTTCTTTAAAAACATTTTTAAAATCTAAATTGAAAAAAAAAGGGTTTTGGGATTCAATTCTCCCCTCAAGTTCCACTAAAGGCCTCTAGGGGCGAAGCCGCTAGTACTTCAATAAAGCGGTACTTTCAGCTGGTTAAAAACCAATACCGATCCCCTCCCCTACTACTGGATTAACGAACTTACCATTAAAAGAGGTCCATATTTGCATCCCTTGTAAAAGTATCCAAGTATACTTTATTAACTCTAATTCAATCTTTCTATCTATCTATTTACCTTTGTTAACAATAAGAATCACACAATTTTTTTCTTCCAAATTAATTTAAAGAATTCCTAAAAACTGAACAATAAACTTTATATATACTTAACATCTTTTAAAAGGACTGTAATTTCAATTTTTATTATCTCTTAAGCAGGGATCTTAAGGGATAAGACAATCTATAATACAAAGTAGAACGTTGTCTGTCTGTCTGTCTGTCTGTCTGTCTGTCTGTCTGTTTGTTTGTTTGTCTCTATGTAACGAAGGATCTCCCTAACCGCTGAACCGAATGGGTTCTCCTTAACAGGGTACCTTTTCATAGGTCCAAGCAAGGTTTCGAACTATTTTGGGGGAGCGTACCACCACCCTCCCAAGAGAAATCGCCCCCCTAAAAAATTACCTTCAACCCCCAAAAAAATTTCAATTTTATTTTTTAACTAAAATTAAAAATAAGGGAGGTACTCCCCCCCGAAAAAAAATGATTCCCCTCCCAAAATTGTTCTTTACTTTTTCTTTTAAAAATCTAAATTAAGAAATGGAGTTATCCAATTTAATTCCCCCCTCCTCAAGTGCCCCTAGAGGCCTCTAGGGACATAGTCGCTAGTTTACAATAAAGAAATGTAACTTTTATTCTTTAATAGTTTGATCACTGGTAGTTTGTACAAAACAATCAATATTCAATATAAGTAACCAAAGTTTTTAAGCAAATGAATATAAAAACGTAAGTATTTTACAGTCCCCTCCCTCCTTGTTCTAAAAAGGTCAACCCAACCCATCCATCCAAAATGGGCTAAACACAAAATAAGCTTCGATGAAAAGTCTTGCTTCTTGAGTACATTGAGTTAGCCATTTAATAAAGTAACATAATGTCTGTGTGTGTATCGGTCTGCGTGTACCAACGGATCTTGTGACCGCTGAACCGATATGGTTCTCCTTTCTCATGGGTCATTTTGGGGGAGGTTACCACCTTGCTTCCAAGAGAAATTGCCCCTTCTTTTTAAAATTAGAATTGAAGGTGTAAAAGGGAATCGAATCCCCCCCTCTAAAACTAGTGAGTCTAGATGCTTTAAAGTCGAAGATAATGGTTATATCTGCTAAAATGCTAAACTTTGAAATGTACAGTCCTTTTAAGTTGTATTTAAATTTAAATCCTTGAATGTAAGGTAGCAATTACCAAATTGGCTTCCTCGAAATTTATCAATAAAATACTAGGTTGAGATCAACTGAAAATTGATTTCCCATTTGTTCCCTAATTTTCCTAAGTTGTACAACAGATATTGCATTAACTATTTTCAGCTACATCATCATTGATCTAAAAATGAGTAATAAGACGACTCATAATAAATTTAGATTTTTTTGAAGTTTGAAGCCTTTTTAGGCTTAGCTAGTAGTAAATATTGAGATAGGATGAGGGTGATACGTACAAAATCGGAAACTAAGATTCAGCTGACCTTTAAGTAGGCTACACGGTTAGGTGCATGGAGGTTTTACAGTGTTTTGGGAGAAATAACTCTGATTATTAATTTAGACATGTTAGAATTGTCTTATCAATTACAAACAAAACTTGAAACATGTTGATTTTCGAAGTTGTTTGATAAAAATGTTTCAGTGACAAACGTTCTAAGAAGAATCCCTCTAGGGACAAACGTATTAGGTTGACATTTCTTGCATAATATTTCATAATTTAATATGCAGTGGTAATTGTATAATTTATTTCTATTTGTGTATTTCTTGGAGATAAATAGCAATGGACGACCATCCCAAAATCAGTAAAGCTACACTACTTTTGGGCAAACTAAAGCTGCACTCGAAATATTTATGGTACATAAACTTATGATGTCTGAAATTCAATAATTAAAACATAACGGCAACCTTTTATTTCGCTTTACTGCTAAAATGAGTGGCTTTTCTATAAACATATTCAAATTAAAAATCTAACATGCATGATATTTATATTAGATGCGATTAATCTTTTTTTGAAGGGTCTTTTTTTCTAGGGGAAAATCATATCGGTTTAGAGGTATGAGATCTTTCGGTACGAACAGATTGACAGACAGTCATCTGTTACATTTTAAAAGAAAATTTTCAATATAAAAATAATCCATTCATATTATTTTAAAGCTTTACTACACTGTTACCTTTTTGAAATATAGCTTAAAACCACGGTATCATAACCATTACTCATTAGGTATTTTCGTTGTAAAGCAGTTCACTTTCGGTGCTGCGGTTAGCGAGATCTTTTGGGTCATAGTTATTTTTAAACCAAGGTAAAACTTTCATGATAATTTTTTAACCGGTTACGAGATTTTATTGGACATACAGTCAGACAGATACTGTTACTTTATTATATAATATATGTATCCCTTTCTCTTGATAAATTCCTGTAAAAAAATGTTCTTATTTTCTTTATTTTTTCTCTCTTTTTTGACACCTCGTTTTTTTAAAAAGACAATTTATCTGTAAAGCATCATGTTCCAGTAGAAATTTTCTTGTTAATTTTTCTTATTTTGTTAAAGAATTTTCTACATTGTTCCTTTTTATTGTTACTTAATTTTACCAGAAGAAAAACTATGGTGTCCATAAAAACAAGCAATTTTTTACATAGCAAAAATCTTTATTATGTAAAACTAGAGACTACGCCCCTAGAGGCCTCTAGTGGCACGTAATAGTTATTTCTCGCATCGTATTATAAACGGCTTTCCGCGGATATAGAATGTACAATGATTGTACATCTTTTATATTCGTAGAAAGCTGGATATAATAGGATGCTAGACATAGTTTTTTTCATATGGATGAGAACCGGTTCCTATCCACCGGATTCGAATGAAAATGAGAAAATGTTTCTTTTTAAATCTATGTTAAGATCAGCTGTTTACCAAACAAAACATGTAGATATGATAGGCGGAGCATAGGTCCCGGGAAAGTTTTAGGCTATTTTTTATCTTTCCCTACATAAGGACAAGGAGAATAGAAATGCTAGGGGCGAAGCCTCTTGTGATAGAAAAGCATAGTCAGCCTGAAACTTATTTCAGAAAATAATTCAAATAATTCAAAATTTAAAGGCAGACATAATATCGACATGACATGCTGCTATAATAGATTACTAGCGGCTACGCCCCCTAGGGGCCTCTAGGGGCACTTGAGGAGTTGAGAGTTTAATTTGATAACCAATTTTTTAAATTTTGCATTTAAAAAGAAGAGGTAAAAGAAACTTTTTGTAGGGGAGCATTTTTTTTGGTTGGGAGGGGGGTTTGGGGTTAACCCCCCCTAATTTTTAACTTTGGTTAAAAGTTTAAATAATCATACAACCCTTTCTATGTTAAAATAACATCACTGAAGTTTATTCTAATGCTACCGACAAATTACCTCAAAATAGTTACGCTAAAAAAGTATATCAAAATTAGTGTGAATCCTTAAACGTTAAAAAACACCGCAAAAGTAATTTTTCAATCACCAAAGGAGAGAGAGAAATTCTTTTCTGCCATAAAAATAGATTTTTAAAGTGTCGCATTTTAATTTTTTAAAGCTAAAAATGACAGTATTTTTAAACTCAAAAAGGTTATAGATAAACAAGGATGACAATAACCATAATAAATAGAGCTCAGAAAATGAAGAAACTAGGCTTCAAATCTTAATAATCATAATATAAAAGTTAAAAGGATGTCTATCTGTACCAAAGGATCTCGCTAACCGCTAAACTGATATGGTTGTCCATTACAGTGAGGCTTTTCATGGGTCATGGAAAGGTTTATAACTGAATTTTTGGGGAGGGTACCACCACCCTTAAAGGAGAAATAACCACTAGAAAAAAAATGACCCCTCATATTTTTTTACTTTAAAAAACTAAAATCGAAAGTAGTTGACTCCCCCCCCCCCCCTCCCCCACCTTTACTCAGGTGCCTCTAGAGGCCTTTAAGAGCGTAGCTAGTTAAGAAATGAATAAACAAGGATGACAATAACCTTAAAAAATAGAGCTAAGAAAATTAAGAATTAGGCTCCAAATCTTACAAATTAAAAAGATATTCAAATATTAAATTTAATTACAAAATGTAGATTAAAATGAATTTTAAAGCAAGGCTTTGAACGTTTAATTTAAATCACACACAATTCTTTATACATTTTTCTTTTAATTTATATGTGTTTTTATTAAGTTATATGTATTTTCCAAAACTTAATCAATATGATAAATCAATAATTGTTTAATGTACTTATAGTTATGTTGGAAAATTGAAAATTTTTTCAAAACATCTCCAAATAAAAATGGACTAATTTTTAAGAAAATTTAATTTGATACTTAGGTTTTGTTTGGTTAAAACAGATTTTCAAAAACTTAAAGTAGAGAAGAATTGTGGGTTAGGGGTTTCTATGGTCGGTTTGAGGGATTTTACCCTAAATTTCTAACTACTAATTGAATAAGAAACATATAATTTTACCAACCTATTTACAGGAGGACAACAAAAAAAGAGCAAGGATAATTTTGTTAATAGATAGCGAATCAATAACAAGAATTATATGTTTTTAAAGGTTAGTATTAAGAAACAGCGTATAGTGTAAAATAAAAATGACGTCATACAATACAAATAACCATTGATAGGCCAGTATACATTGTAATTGACCAATGGTAAATTGTATACTGGCCTAACATTAGTATTGTAAGACGTGTTTTTTATTGGACACTATACGCTGTTTTAATATTGATATTTTGTAACATTAAGATATATTTAGTAATGTTAGAACGAAAATTAGCCTGATTGAGTTCATATCCAAAGTTTGTCTAAATTCAATTTATCTATGTAGCTGCACTACTTTTGGAATAATCATCCTCGTTTTAACTTGTTTTGTAACGTTTTTATAAAGATTTAAATCCATTTTAACCTTGTAAGGAAATTTCCATTACCTAATTTAGTTACTTAGGGGATATACTGACTTTTTGAAGGTAGAGAGGGGATATTGGGCACTAAATTACATTGATGGTATCCTAAGTTTTATATAGTTTGGCTATTCTTTTAATATAATATAATTTGGGTATTCTTTTATAATCTTAACTGGTTGGTTAATGTTATAATTGGCAAAGTACATCCCAAACTTTTCAACCACTGATTGTGATCTATAGAATTTTGTAATTTTGTTTCCTATAATTATCGTCCATTGTCTTATCCCTTAAGATTCCTGGAATATTTGCTTCTATTTCACAACAAGCATTAGTACATTCATAAAAAGCGCAGCTTCAAAAACAATAAAATGAAATACAGTTAAAAAAGAAATGCTTAATGATATTTAGGTTCATTTTCATCCTGTTATTGAAAGAAGTAAGGTTTTTGTTTGTCTGCTAACGATTAAACGATTGAGTTTTACTTGTATGGAAAGCTTCAAATAGTTCTCAGTATGATGTTAGCTTTCTTTATGTTTAAATTTAGGTTTTAGGCTATTTTTCACCACCTTGTCCTACATTCCCATTTAGAGAGCCCGTACATTTCAAAAGCTAAGCAGCTAGTAAAAATAATATATTATATAATCATTTGAATCAAATATAGCTTTTAGTAAGCAGTTATATTTTTTTAATACTATACAGTTATTAGGTATTTAGAAAGAAATAATGATTTTCTGAATGATTTATTGAGATGCTACGCTACTAAAACTAACTTGAAACTATAATATAGTGAACTATAGAGTTGCTTTGCTACTAGATAATGTGTACATACCACCCTTGTTGAAACTTGGTAAAAACTAATGAGTAAACGGCAGTCGACCTCTGCAAAAAAAATTGGTGTAATCCCACCAACTAACCAGTGGACAACGGAACCCCTCCCCAAATATTTGATTTCAAATTTTATAGATATGTGGTGGTTTCCCTAAAAGTGTCTATTGAGCAGTCTAAAATTACACTTCAGGACATTTAACATCAAAAAATTTAGGTAAATGGATGGATTGATGGATGGATGAATGGATGGATGAATAAATGGACTGATGGATGGATGGATGAATAAATGGACTGATGGATGGATGGATGGTTAGATGGATGGATGGATGGATGGATGAATAGATGGATTTTTTGTGATTGTCATCCCTAAAATATAATGTTACAAAAAATTAATATTGCATGTAATTAATGTAATTTAATGTTAATTTAATTAGACCTTGTTGAAATAACACCCAAAAGACTAACAACTCTTAAATATTACGACTTTTGTGAAGAAAAAAAACTGTTTATTGTGAATATTTATGTTCCATGGCATTTCCATTGTATTTATTTATAGGCATATGACATAGCAGCAGTAGAAACTTATTTAAACTTGAATAAGTTTCCTTACAACGAACTAAATTATTTACACTATGAGTTAACATTGCAGGCTTTAAAGTGGTATACTAAAATTAAGAATTATGGCCTAAAATGTTGATAATTATTATTATTTAATTAACACGCTTTTTTGTGCATCGAGGCAAAACAAGGCAATAAACAAGAACAGGGTTTGTTAAAAGTAGCACAACTTTTTTTAAGCGGATCATTTCTATAGTTAGGGTCTGTCCGTACGTCCTACACGGATAGCTTTTTTCGTTAATTTAGGCATGTTAGAATTGTCCTATCGATTTTAAACTTTGCATGGTGATTCCTCTGGTAGTTAGGTAGGATTTAGAAAGCGTAACAACTCTATAATCATTACCAGAATGTACGTACGTCCATTTTAAACATATTTATTTTTTACTTTTTTAACAGCAATTTTTAAAGTTATAATTATCCGATTGGTATATTTTGGTATATTTATTCCTGGGACAACAAAGTATAATATTATAAGTAAAGCAACTCTATAATCAAGACCTAAAAATGTAAGTATTTCTGTAAACATTATCCTGTATCAAGAAGTTTTGCAACAAATTTACTCACAATTTTGCTTTGACTCTTATATTAATATTGGAATCAAGAATAACTATGTCTGTAAAAATCCAAGTAGTTAAAATTTACACTAAAATATCTTTTGAAACATCTTATAGTGCCTACTAAATTTACATTGACCAATGGTAAAATGAATACTGGCCTATCCTTGGTCATTTGTTTTATAAGGCTTAATTTTTTTATTAGCCGCTTTCTATCTTTTTTTATCATAAAGTAAAAGGATAACTGTCTGAAGGCATGTATGTTTATTAAGATCTCATAAATAGAACTTGGATGTATGTCTGTATGTATGTCTCTTCGCTTCGATTATGTATTTTAAATGACTCAACACAATTTTAGTTTAACATATCTATATATTGTATTTCAGACAAAAATATACTTTCTTATGGAAGGACGTACGGAACACAGATAAATATAAAGTTGCTTAGCTACTATAAAAGGATGACAACATCCATACAAGCGAAGCTCTAAAGTAAGAAAGAAGGACAAACGATTGTCAAAATGTTAAAAATCAGCATGTATTAAATAGACGTACAAACTTTCTGGTAACTATTATAGAGTTGCTACACTTCCTAAATTGTAATAGGAATCATCATGCAAAGTTTGAAATCGAAATAGGAATCATCATGCAAAGTTTGAAATCGATAGGACAATTCTACCATGTCTCAATTAATAAAAAGAGCTAACCGACCCTGATTATAGAAAAGCTTTGCTTTTGAAAACGGCTCTAAAAAAGTTAACACCTTAAAATGAACTCATTAAAAATAATTAAAAATAATAAGTATATTATGTTTGCCAAAAATGGACGCAAAACTCATTTTAAATTGCACACAAAAAGCATTTAAACTTAAGATACACAATTGCATAGAGTGCATTCAATTTTTTGTATTGGGGTGAAATATTTTCAAAATGGCTTTGAAACCGAATTATGATATCCACTCGATTAGAACCGGTTCTCAGCTATACTGAAAAAAATATGCATAGCATCGTATTACAGACAATTCTCCACGAATATTAAAATAAAAATCATAAAGTAAATACCAGTTTTAATAGCCCGGCCTTCGGCCTATCAGGAACGCAGTAATAGTGTCTGACTGATTATGACGTAACAAAAAAAATTAGCCAATGAGAGGCCACTATGAATTTTACTATTGATCAATAACGGCCTCTCATTGGCTAATTTTTTTTGTTACGTCATAATCAGTCAGACACTATTACTGTGTTCGCCTATCAGGGCTAACAAAACTGGTTTTCGTCTTATAATTTTTCATTTTAATATCTTCGGAGACTTGTCTATAATACAATAATATAATTCCGGGAGGGTTAGACAAAAATAAAAATTTAGAACTATATGGTGATTGATTTTGGACAGAGATAACATTGTTATAGTTTCGGTTATTCTAGAAACTTCTGTTATTTCGACACTAAAGTGCTAATTTTCTTTGCATGGACAAAAAACACATAATTTACACACTTTTTTTTGACCACCGACTCCCTTTTTCTATTATTTGCATCTTTTTTTTAAAAGCGAAGGTTTTCTATAAATGGGGTCGGTCCATCTGGAACGGATAGCTCTTTTCGTTAATTTGGGCATATTAGAATTGTTCTCTCGATTTCAAACTTTGCATGGTGATTCCTGTGGTAGTTAGGTACGGTTAAGAGAGCGTAGCAACTCTATAATCATTACCAGAATTCCCATACGTCCATTTTAAACATGTTATTTTTAACTTTTTTAACTACAAATTTTTATGCATTAAAATTATCAGACTGATCTGATTTTTGGAATACTGATTCCTAAGACAACAATGTACAATGTTATAAGCGAATCATCTCTATAATCAATTCTAAAAGATGTAAGTATGTTCTTAAACTAATAAACATTATCCTGCATGTATGCAGTTTTTCAATAAATTTACTTACAATTTTATTTAGAATTTTTTATATTTATATTCTGATTATTCAGTTCTGACACTCTACAAGTGTTAATGTTCGTTTGTTTCAGAGCTTCGCTTTTATGGATGGATGTTGTAATCCTTGTGCTATGATTTGTATCTTTTCAAGCTTTTTTATAAACAAATAAAGACATTTATGTGTATTAGTAGCACAGCAATACAATGGTCTAAAATAATATCCTTATGTAAAAGTAACAAGGTGTCTTTTTGTCTATGGGTAGCTAAGGATCTCACAAACTACTGAAATAATATGTTATTTCTGAAGCTCTTTATAGTGCCCGTAAAAAATGAGGTCATACAATACAAATAACTAATGATAGGCCAATACACAGACTAAATGATAGGCCGGTACACATTTTATTTAATTAATGGTAGGCTAGTAAGACGTCATTTTTTATAGGTATCATAAAAAGCTTAGTTACTCCTTTGCAGTAAGGCTTCTTAGGAAAGGTTTTAGGGAAAGGGTAACCTTACTCTTCCATAGAATTTGCCCAGCCGCTTTTATTACCCAATATTTTACAGAAATGTTCTCTCTTTCGTTGGCTATGGTTACATTTCTTATATTTTTATTGGGTGGTACAAACTACCATCTTTCCTCAAATAATTTTTACAGATGGGGTATTTTTGTTCATTGTTATCTGGGGCGTACATCAATTTATCATCCATTGTCTTATCCTTTAAGATCCCTGAAAAATTATTTTTAGCAAACATTCACTGAAAATAGATGTAATTTTAAATAGGTATGAAATAAATGACTTGTTTATTTTTGCTTCTGGTTATATATAAATAGTAAATACCTATATTACCAAGTTGGGGCTATGTGCGGAGTTTTGTTTAATGAAGTGGTTAATTTGGTTTGAATATGCAAACCCAATGACCCCTTTTTTGTTAGGGGAGGGATAGAAGATTTGGGGGTTATTACTTATCCCCCCACGAATTCCATTATTGGAGAAAAAAGCTTTTAAAGCGGTGCTTAAACTCACAGCTTATGATATACAAAAATAAGTTGTCTAAAGCCGCTCAATCTTTGGACGAAGTTAACATTGGGCTATTTATTACACTAGTTCCCCAAAATCTTATTATAAGGTTTTCTATTCTGTTGGCTTATTATTGAATTTTGATTTGTTGGTTCATTCAGTTGAGTGTCTAAAAGTTTCAACCATTAATGTAATCAACAGAAGGGTTAATTTTATTTATAATTATTGGGAGTGTACAGCAATCTATCAGCCATTGTCTTATCCCTTTAGATTCCTGCGCTCAAGTACACAGTAACAAACACATATTCCCGACTTTAACTTATGTGCCTTTTGAGGAAAACAATTTAATATATTTCTTGGAAGTAAACATACTCTACAACTATTGAATGGAAAATTTAATGTAAATTTTCAATGAAAAAGCCTAAATAAATGCGTGGTGTAATAAATCGACTTGACTGTATTTCACACTCTATTATAGAGATGCTTCGCTTGATACATAATTTCTCATAGTTTTATGAATCACCATTTTAAAGGTGTTAGGACCAATGTATCACGTAAAATATTGTCAAAACGTCTAACAAATCAAAATGTTAAAAATTTTAAAAACGGTGTCTTGGAGGCAGGTGTCCTAGATTTAGTAACTATCTTGTACTTTATTGGAAGAATGTTGTATTTTAAGGTATATCTCTCTTGGGAGGGTTAGTTTAACCGCCCCTAAAGGAAATAATGTATTATAATGGAGAAGAACCATATAGGTATGGCGGTTGATCATATTGTTTACCCAATATTAAGAATAGTTGACGCTAGTGGCTCCTTTTTGACAAGCTAATACTTGTTAATTTTTTGTTATAATTTCGGTTAAACCAGTTGAAATTAAAAATTTAATCATTTCACAAGGAAGAGAGAGAAAAATGTTCTAAAAATAAAATACTGTAAAACTTAATGAGTAAAGAAGCTATAGTATCATAGCCACTTGTTTTTTTTATATAAAATTGCCTGATTATGATCATTATCGGGACAAAAATACTCATTTCTGCAAATTATGGATAAAACTAAAATCTTAAGTGATAAGACAATAGACGATAAATTGATATAAATTCTAACCATCAGGGTTTAATAAAAGTGCTCAAGTTTTTGAGCCAACTACTTTGAGAGCATGTTTATAAAACTTTGGGTACTAGTTTAATTTACAGCCTAATTACAGCCTTCCCTTTAATCTATAAACCCATAATTTTTTTTACTGGTTGAAAATTTTCTTTTCTTTTTATAATTTTTGTCAGTTTTCAAAGAGTGAGGCAAAAAGATATTCGCAGTTGTCTACAGATTTACTCACCTCTCACTTTTTGTCAAGCTTTTTATCCCTTTTTATCTTCCTATTCATAATTCTCTTTTTTTTGAAGATATTGTAATTTTCTATTTGTAGCTATTTTTTATCTAGAGACTTGCTCTATTTTTTTCTCTGCAGAATCTATCCATTTCTTTCTCTTTCTCTCTCTTTCTCTATCTATCTATCTATTTATCTATCTCTCTAACTCTCTTTCTCTCTCTTTCTCTATCTATCTTTCTCTCTCTCTCTCTCTCTCTCTCTCTCTCTCTCTCTCTCTCTCTCTCTCTCTCTCTCTCTCTCTCTCTCTCTCTCTCTCTCTCTCTCTCTCTCTCTCTCTTTCTCTATCTATCTATATCTCTTCCTCTTTCTTTCTTTCTCGCTCTTTCTTATTATCACTTTCTTTTAATAGTCTCTTTTTTTCTACTTCCAAGCTTTCCCTTTCAGTCCTCCTCTTATATAAAAACGTTCTCTGAAACCGGTTTCTCAAATTCCTTTAGATGGTTTTAGGCTATTTCAAAGTAATGCTCCTAGAGGCCTAGAACGAATGTTACAGATAAAATATGGAAGTATCACAGAAATTTAATTTGAGAAAAGGGGGACATTTTATTTATTAAATTCTAATATATTTGTATTCTAGTTTTAACAAGGACAGTCTTGTTCTTAAGTAGTGCAGCAAAACTACCTAATAACCTTATTGGTTTAAAAACAAGTGATTTGGCATGTACTGTAATTAATCAATAGTTTTTTGTTGCTTAAAATACCACAGGTAACTCCACCCTCCCTTATTATAAAATGAATTAAAATTGAGGAAGGAAGCAGTAGTTTTTTTGGGAGGGTATAGTCCCTTTCGTGGCAACGCCTCTTAAGGGACATTTCGTCTTATTTTAACAGTAAATTTTTCCGTATTTCTAGCCCCTGTGGGGGGGGCTCTAACTCTACGGGTTAATAACCTAACCCAACTTAATCTAAAATTTAAATAACCTATCAAAAGCTACTGTGAAAATACGACGAAACGGCCCTTAAGAGTCGTTGTCACGAAACGGACCATACCTGTTTTATTTTATTTCCTATGCTTAACCCATGCAGGGGGCCTTTACCCTGTGGGAATTACTCAGTAAAATGGAAGCTGACCATCCTTATAATAAAGTAACAGGATGTCTAGTTGTCTGAAGGATGTGTGTTTGTATGTTTGTACCGAAGAATCTTGCTAACCGCTGAACCGATCGGGTTGTCCTTAACAGGTAGCTTCTCATAGGTCCTGGGAAGGTTTAAAACTATTTTGGTGGAGGGTACCACCGACCAAAGAGAAATCACAAAAAAATTGAAAACAAAAAAAAAATTTCGCGTAGAGACTTGAACGTAACATAGAAATTATTTTTCAAGTTATATATTTGAAATAAAAACAAACATTTAAAGTGCCACTAGAGGCCTCTAGGGGCGTATACAACAGTACAAAGTTTTCTAAAGAGTGGCTTCAAGTAATTCATGAATTTGGAAAGTGTAAGAAATATTAATTTTGTATCGTTGAAGATATCTTTAGGAGGCACTATGAGTATAAAGTAAAGGTAGACTCTCTAATTTGGGCATGTTAAAATTGTCCTATCGCTTTCAAACTTAGGATGATGATTTATCTTACTGGTGGTATACTTCGAAAGCGTATCAACTATATGATCGCTACCATAATTTGTTCTTGATTTAGGCAGCAAATATTGAACTATGAATGCGTCATTAATTGTAACTCTAGGGGAATGTTTTGGCTGCTGTACAGCCTCCAGGTACAGATCAATTAAACCTTTCCGCAGATTAAAAACATGGTTTCATTGAATAAATCGAATAGTTAAAAAGTAACTTAACAAAGTGTCTTTAAAATCAGCCATGTGACGTCATAAAATGAGTGATTATCCATCTCTTTTTTAGGGTTTTTCTTTCCCACTTCTTCTCCCATCTCCCTCATTTTTAAGACGTCACTTTTGAGACACTTTGTAAAGTTACGTTATAAATACAGTAGATTCCCTTGATATTTAAAAATTATAAATGTATAACATTTATTTCCTAATATGGGTGGAAATTAAAATCATACATGAGTTGGAAGATTTTTATATTTTTAAAAGTTAGGAAATAAAAATTCAGCAGATTAACTGAAAGTCTCTAGTCGAGCAGAGAAATACCCCCCCCCCCCCCTTAGATTTTATTGCAAAAACGTTTTTTGTTTGTTTGTTTATTAATTTAGGTTCCGTTGAGTCGGGTACTCAGAAGCCCCCGCAGGGTTATGAACTAACTGTATAACCTAAGGAGAAAATTACGTAACCCCCCCATCCCAACCTCTTATTTTCAAATTAATTGTTTAAAAAGGGGGGAAGGGGTTAAATGATTAATAGGCACCATTAGGAAAGGCACTAAAAATTAGTATTATCTCTTAAACAATCAAATCAAATAACATTAAATTTCTAACTTTTCAGTAAAGATTTAAGATTTTGACCGGGGGGGGGGGATGATTTTGATTTAATTTGTCATAATTTAATTATTTTCTCAGCGGGGAGGGGAGGGGAGGGTAGTGATAGGTTATGGGAGGGAGGGGAAATAAAAATGAAATTAATCCTAAGTAACAGTATGTTTATCTGTGTGTGTGTGTCTGTCTGTCTGTACCAAAGTATTCCGCTAACCGTTGAACCGTCTCCTTTACAATGTAGCTTTATATAGGTCCTGGGAAGGTTTATAGCTATTTTTTGGGAGGGTTAAGTTTTCCCTCTCCCCCACCACAAATTCCCCTCAGAGGCCTCTAGGGGCGTAACCGCTAGTAGATATATATAGAGGTTAGTATGGATAGATTAAATCTTACACAATTATGTATCTCATTGGCGATTTCCAGCAAAAAGGTTTGCGGCTACCATCTTATTTCACGTCATAATATTAAGCAGTCAATCGATCTGTTTACGTGATCTTACTTGAAAGTAGAAACACTAATAAACACCCTGTTTTTTTACAATTAAAATACAAAGATGAAATAACTAAGATTCATATTTACACATGCCAGACAGACAGTAATTTTTCAATAGCTTCGCATGTGAATATTATTTCATGCGTTCAGGGAGGGAGGGGACATTTAGGAGTATTTTTTCGTGTCCCCAAAGTTTTATCTTATTCGTTGACTTAAAACTTTGGACACCTTTACTCTTTAGTAAATCTTGATTAAGAGGTACACACTATCAATGTCCAAACGTTCTACCAATAATTATAATCTACAGAAAGAGTAATTTATCGTCCATTGTCTTATCCCTTAAGATTCTTGTGTTGGCCCAAAAATTGAAAATGCCTAAAATTGACAAAGGCGTATATTATTATTTGTTTAAACAGATATACTAATCAAAACCTCATTATTACGTTATTAAGATAATAAAATCTCATATTAACAGGTAGTGTGAATTCATTTCCGCTATATATATATATATATATATATATATTGACATTTATTGGTCAGTCTGTTCATCCAGTATGACAAGAGGGGGTGGGTGGGAGGTATTGTTATTTTAGCCAGCTGCAAGCATCACTTTTTTAGATAACATGAAAATCTTGTGCAACATCCAAGTAATAATATATCGATTCAAACACTCTTCTAAAAATATTTTCCAATCGCATTTTAACTTTTTGGTTAAATAGTGGCTGCGCCTTTAGCATCTAGGAGCTCTGTATCTAAAGTGGAATATCACCTAGGAGTCCTGTATTCTAAGAGGAATAGCATCTAACCATCCATACACTTTAGTTTAGATATTAATTAGCCTAAAACCAAAAAAGTAGTGAAGTGAAGCTAAAAATCTATCGGTTCAGTGGTTAAGAAGATCTTAAGAGACAGACAAATAAGAACGGTATAACAATACTTTAAGACTATGAACAATAAATTGATGTACATCCCTCAATGATGATTAAAATCAACCATTCTGTAGATAAATATTAATGGCTGAAAAATTTAGACACTGAAAGTAGAATCAACCAATCAAAAGTCCCCAAAGTTATTGAGCCAGCGAATGAGAGAGCAGGATTAAAAAACTTTGTGTACCTTTATAATTTTAGTTCAAAAGTCCATTATATAACATATTATACGGAAGGGAATGCGCAACGGAAAAAAAATATATGTTTTGTATATTCAATTTGAGCATATACAATATTTCCTATTATCAAATTCGTAGGAGATTTTGAGTTGAAATAGAAATACAATCACAAATTGCTTATGCTAACTTTAATTTTTTCATTTAGGAGTTGGTATGGCTGATCTAATATCGACATGCAATTATTCAAATAATAGTCGATTAAATATGACCATGGATGATTAATTGATATACATACCCAATGATTATAAATAAAATTACTCCTTTAGTAGATTGAAATTGTTGAAAAAGTTTTTATACTTAATGCTTTCACAATCCTATCTAGATATCTTAAACGATCCCAAAGATTTACGACAACGAAACTACACCAAATTATGTTAACGTAATGCCACCAGGGTTAGCAGGGTGTATGCATGGCCTATATGACCTATTATTTGAATTACTAGGGAGTTACCATCATAAAATTCCAATAATTTCTTAATATTTATATATGAACAAGGATGACAACATCCATAAAAGCGAATCTCTGGAACAGTAGGACAAACGAACATTAACACTTGTAGAGTGTCAGATCTGAATAATCAGAATATAAGTTTAAAAATATCAAAACGAAATTGTAAGTAAATTTGTTGAAAACTGCTTGAATACAGGATACTGTTTAAGGACATACTTTCGTTTTTAGAATTATAGAGTAGCTTCGCTTATAACTTTGTACTTTGTTGTCCTAGGAATCATTATTCCAATGAGTATCAGTATGCCTATTAAGAATTTGAAAACAGGATACCTTATATATGATTTAGTATTTTATTATTGGTCTTGCTATATCGTCCAATGAATCATCATTTTTTTTATTTAAAATTGTACCACTTAATTACAGGAATATTTGTACATGGTTTGAAACAGATATGACTATTCTAATATGCCTAATAATATATTATCATTTTATGGTAAGATTATATTAATATTTCTCTTGACATATCGTTCTATAAATCCTCATTTCTTATACAAAATTGTACCATTTTGCTATAGGAATATATGTCAAAGATTCCGAACCGAAAGGGCGATTCTAACACTCATAAAAAAAGATTTAAGATTTGTACGGTGTGTAGAAAATGTTCGCTTTCAATAATATGTATTATTCATTCTTAATTAAGTTAAGGTATGGGAAAATTATTTTTTGATGGATTTTTGAATATCCTATCAGGGATCTCAAGGGATAAGACAAAGAATGATAAATTGATGTGCATACACAATTATGATTAACAATAATACCCTTTGGCCTTAATAAACTATTGGTGAATACGTTTGGACTATCAACTTAATGAACCAACCAATGACATGTACCCAAAATCTTTTAAGCAACAAGTAGAAAAACATGTTATTCAACTTTGGGTACTAGTAAAATTAACAGTCAATTGTCCCCTCCCTCTCTGTCTATTTCTGCAAGCAAATACCTTAGATTTGAAAGGGTTAATTAATGTTAGATCTTGTAAATGTTTGCGTAACGCGTTGGTTAGAAAATCTTCTGTTTGTAAAAAATTTGTTCCGTAGTTTTTTAGGAATTGCATACCAAAGTTTGGGAAGATGATTAAAGTCCCTCAACAGATAATGACGTCATACGATAAAAAAAACCAATTAGAGGCCAGCATAAATTTTACCATTGGTCAATAACAGTGTATACTGGCCTCTCATTGGCTATTCTTTCGTATGACGTCATAATCTGTTGAGGGACTTCAAAGTTGGGCAGAAAATTATACTGGTCCCCAAAGTTATAAGAACATGATTTTTAGTTTGTTGGCTAAATAATCTTCGGGGACTTTGGTCAAAGCTTGGTTTGTTAGTACCTACTTGCAGTGTCAAATCTTTTCCACCAATTTTTTCATTTTTTGAGGAGGAGAGGATGCAATTTTGCCTAGCCTGTTCTTCGATATAAGAGCAAAACTTTCCCGGGACATTAAAGAAGCTTCACTGTTTAAAAGAACCATATATGTCCATTGGTTATCTTTTTATAAAAACAGACAGAGACAAACAATCATCCTGTGACTTATTTTTATATGAAAGTAGCAGGACTTGCTTGTATGTGTGTATAGTATAGCTTAAGACATAACTAACCGCTGCTCTGATATGGTTTTCCTTTACAGTAAAGCTCCTCATAGGTCCAGGAAAGGTGTACAATAGTTTTTGGGAATGGTACAACCACTCTCATCAGAAAAATCTTCCCTAGAAAAAAATGCCCCCCACAAAAAAAACTTTTCTGTTTTAAACTAAAATCAAACGTAGATGGTCGACTTCCGCCACTTGTAGTAAAAAAACCAAGCTGAAATATTCGTCTGCTATGCTTGATCTAATTGTTCCTTACAATGTTTGACAATGTCCTTCTCTGTTTAAATATATTGATAATTAAGACAGTAAAAATTTAACAGTCACATATCTTAGGAGCAAAGCTATTCAATGATTTAGATTTTTAGTATAAGACAATGATTAAAAAATTCCATCGTATTCTAATATTTGACTGTTAATAATACTGGTTTTAATATTTTTAAAGAAATATTCTCTTATTCGTTGGATTAAAAGCTATTTGAGACTATCATTATCCAAAATTTCCACCAATAAAGAGGAAATTTTGTAATAAAATTGGAAGTGTATATAAAATCGTCCATTGTCTTATTCCTTAAGATTGTAGGTGAAAAAAGTCACTCATAAATCAGCCACGTGACGCCATAAAAATGAGGGATTAGCCATCTCGTTTTTAGAGGTTTTCTTTCCTTATTCTCCTCTCATCTCTCATTTTTATGACGTAATGTGTCAGATTTTTGAGTGACTTTCTCCCCCTACTTTAGATTCCTGCTGATAGGAAACTATTATTATTTGTATGTGCTATAGAAATATATAAGCTTGTTCTGTTCTGCATTTAATTGACCACCGAATTTTTGCTAATTTTTCAGAAGAGACATTTTTTTCTTTATTGAGTAGCGCAGCGATATCAATATAACAAAAGTTTAATAAAGAAAGATTTGTATTTTAAATAAATCACAAATTATGACTTACTATCCTATCAATAAGAATTTCATTACATTGCATTGATATAAGATGTCAGCCCTGACAACTTTTCATTTGTATAGCCATATGACCACGTCGACGTAAATAATTCCTTATACTAAAGTAACATGATGTTTGTGTGTCTGTGTGTCTGTACCGAAAAATCTCGCTAACCGCTGAACCGATCGGGTTCTCCTTAACAGGGTAGCTTCTCATAGGTCCCGGGAAGGTTCATAACTATTTTCTTGGGGAGGTGGGACACCCCCAAACCCCTAAAAAAATTAAAAATCCCCCCCTCTAAAAAAAAATTTATAATTTTTTTAACTAACATTAAAAATGAGGTGGGGGGCAGGCACCCTCCCCCCCCCCAAAAAAAAAAAATTTCGCCCCCCCCCAATTTTTTTTTCTTTTTTCTTTTAAGATCTAAAATAAGAAATTGGGTTATTAAATTCGACTCTCTCCTCCTCAAGTGCCCCTAGAGGCCTCTAGGGGGCGTAGCTGTACAGTTTTGATACTGTGGCGTACAAACGAACAGATCATAGTTGTAGAGTAGCTACGCTCCTCTGAAGATTATCTATGGCGGTAATCTTAGGAAAATAGACAGAGATTGATTAAATAGTAAATCTACCAAAGACATGCATTCTTGAAATTAATTTTAAAGTTCAGATTGTTTAAATATTAGATCTCATTATATAAAGCAGTGGTTTTTTTTTGTCTGAAGCTTAAGATATCAATAACTTTTGAAATGATTAGGTTCTCTATTTCAGTTAAGCTTTGCATAGGTTCTGTGGTGGTTTAAGGTTATTTAAAGTAGTGGGATAATTTTAAGCTTTTTATCTCTTCCCTTTCAATACAGAGTCACTAGATGCCAGCGGTGTAGCCACTAAAATTATATAAAGTATTGTTGTCTGGAGCTTAAGATTTTCTACTTAACCGTCTAAGTTCTTAATTCAAGAGATGGTGTTAGGCTATTTAATTTTCAGAATGATTTAGGCTAATATCCTAACATTTCGAATACAGATCTTTATATATTAGGGGCGCAACCGCTAGTTAGGATATAAATAAACAATGAGGACAAGTTTTAAAAATGCCTTATGAGGGTTTTAGGCTATTTTATCACCTCCCTTTCCCTCCCCTAGAGAATAGGTTTATATGAAAGAGAAAGAGAAAAAGACAAAAGAAAATCGTTGAAAAAAAACGACTGTTTGTGTGGCATAAAAAAGTTGAAAGGAGTAGTTAAAAATATGTCAGTAGATGATGAGGAGAGTTACAATTATGACAATTTAATAATAGAGGTCTTTTTTCTGGTGATACGTTCTTACAAAGTAGCAAAGTGGGAAAGAAAAAACTTTAAAAAAGAGATGGATAATCCTTCGTTATTATGACGTAACATGCTGATATTTTGAGGGACTTTCTTCGTCTTCCCATTTGTTGTCAAAAAATATCCCTATTATATCACTACTGAACTGATTGAGTTTTCCTTTATAAAGAAGCTTCAAATATGTCTCGGGATGGTTTCAGGCTATTTTATCTAAAGATTTAAGATTTTGACGATAATAGGTTATTTTTTCCCTTCAGGCATCAAATAAACAAGTTTTGTTGCAGAGCTGTAAAGAATAAGTCATATTAAAGACGTTTAAAGTGGTTCTATAAGTAATCCTATTACAAAAGTAACAGGATGTATAACTGTGTGTCTGTCTGTTTGTACCGAAGGATCTCGCAAAACTAATATTATTCTTCTTTACAGTGTAGCTTCTTATAGGTCGGGAAGTTTTTTTACTTAATAGGTAAAATATCGCCCCTAGAGAAAATGACCACCCTAAAAACATTTCTTTTTCAAACTAAAATTAAAAGATGGAGGGGCGTTTCCACCTAGGAGAGTATCCGCTTGTTGTACAAGAAATGTCTTGGTCTGTGCGCAGGTGCAACCCTTTTTCTCCAATGCATCATTGTGCGCTTTTTAAATCTTATTTGCTAAATCTCTTATTAAAATGAATTTTTTGCCATCATGAATTTCTTGCGAACATGATTTGACACCCAAACTTCTTGACATTGGCCATTGACATCGAGTTTGGACATTTTTGAAGATGAGTGGCCGTCTACTACAATGTCCGATTTTGTGCAGTATACATATATCTCATTAAATATTTCTTCTTTTCATTCAATTGATAAATGCTCTAATTAAAATAAAACTTTGTATTAATCTTTTTACTAACGGCTTATTTTTTTTTTTGGGGGGGGGGTGGGAGTATTTTTTTCTATCGGCGATGTTTCTTAGAGGGAGGTGGTACCAGCCCCTAAAATGGTTATAAATCTTCCCAGGACCTATGAGAAGCTACACTGTAAAGGAGAACCATATCAGTTCAACGGTTTGCGAGATCCTTCGGTACAGGCAGACAGAGATCATTTTACTTTATTATGTAAATTAAACTGTTTTCTTCCAGGTTTGTAAATAAGAATCTGAGTAACATTAACCAGCAGTGTAAAACGACGGACCAACATACCTTCACCTAAAATTTTCAAAGTAGCTTCGCTAAATATTTTTTTGTTACCAAATTGTTCGATTGCCTGTTATCTATAATACAAAGTAGAACGATGTCTGTCTGTTTGTTTGTGTGTTTGTCTCGCTAACCGCTGAACCGATCGGGTTCTCCTTAACAGGGTAGCTTCTCATAGGTCTTGGGAAGGTTCATAACTATTTTCTTAGGGGGTGGGACACCCCCAACCCCCCCAAAAAATGAAAAATCCCCCCCCCCAAATTTTTTTTTTTTTTAATTTTTTTAACTAAAATTAAAAATGAGAGGGGGGCACCCCCCCAAAAAAAAATTTTCGCTCCCCCCCCAATTTTTTTTTTACTTTTTCTTTTAAAATCTAAAATAAGAAATTTAATTATTAAATTCGACTCTCTCCTCAAGTCCCCCTAGAGGCCTCTAGGGGCGTAGCCGCTAGTCATAGATACAGGGATTAGACAATCGAATAGTTATTTATCATATCGTATTATAGACTGCTTTCCTCAGAAATGAAAACTTTCAATTATAAAACTGATGAATTTTCTATAATACGTTGCTATACATGACTTTTCAGTATGACTGAGAACCGGTTCTAATCCAGCGGATATTTATCGGTTTCGAAATCATACTTAAACATAGATTATTCCCTCACCTCCTATGTATTCTGTATGAAACAAAGTCCTTTCATCATCTAAATATAATACAGGTAGAACGATGTCTGTCTGTTTGTCTGTTTGTTTGTCTGTTTGTCTGTTTGTTTGTAGCTAAGGATCTCGGTAAACGCTGAACCGATCGGGTTCTCCTTTACAGGGTAGCTTCTCTTAGGTCCCGGGAAGGTTTATAACTATTTTCTTGGGGGGTGGGACACCCCCAACCCCCCCAAAAAAATGAAACCCCCCCCCTAAAAAAAAAAATATTTCTTTTCTTTTTAAAACTAAAACTAAAATATTGGGGTCGACTACCCCCCCCTCCCCGACAAAGAATATTGGTTTGATCAAACGTCTTGGGGCAAAGCCCCTAGAGGCTAGGGGCCAAGCCGCTAGTATTACATAAAGTAGTAAGGATTTTTTGTCTGTAACTTGAGTAATACAAAGTAGAATGATGTCTGTCCGTCCATCTGTCTGTCTGTCCGTCTGTCTGTTCGTCTGTCCGTCTGTCCCTTAAGATCTCGGTAACCACTGAACCGATTGGATTCTACTCTTCAGGGAATATACCTACTGGTCCTGTGGTGGTTTTAGGCTATTTTCTTGGGGGGTGGGACACCCCCAACCACCCCAAAAACAAAAAATTCCCCAACCAATTTTTTTTATTTTCTTTTTTTAAATTATTTAAAATAGTGGTGGAGTGGGGGCTCTCCAGGTAATAAAAGATGCAATTATACCTCTTGGGGCAAAGCCCCTAGAGGCTAGGGGCGATGCCGCTAGTATTATATAAAGTAGTAAGGATTTTTTGTCTGTAACTTGAGATTTTGATAACTACTGAATCAATCGAGTTTTTCATTTCAGGAAATCTTTGCATAGGTACAAGTATGATTTATTTTTAGATCTTAGTCTTAGTACGGTTTTATGCTACATTACTACTAGGAACCTATAATTCAATTGTGTATACCTTTTTCCCTGCGCGGCATGCAATTGACCTTAAAGTGTCATCCTTTAGTTATTTTTGACAATTCTAAGCATTTGATGATTTTGATATTTTCTGTATTTATAGTTTGTTTGGATATTTTTTTAGTAGTGAAGCTACTATACAATTTCAATTTTCCGTCCATAAGTATTTCCCAAAGGTTAAAGGTGACATTATTGGATGCTATTACGAAAGTTTCGAATCAAGGAAAGAAAACGAAATTTACGGTTTCGTCGTTTTTTTCACAGTAGCCTTTCTCCTATTTCTAGCCCATGCGGGGGGCTCTAGCCCTGCGGGGCATGTTTTTTAACCCTGCGGGGCAATCATTAACATTTACTTAACCTAACCTAACCTAAAATAACCCTTTAAAAGCTACTGTGAAAATACGAAGAAACCGGCTACTTCGTTTTCTTTCCATGATCCAAAGTTTCTTTAGGGAATTCTTATAATGATTAGGCATACAGGCAATCAATTATTTTTTGTCGGTTTTGCTATTGAGAGGGATTATATTTCTGTAGGGGAAAAGTGTTTTAACGCTTTTATGTTCGGCTTTTATATTCAATATCTAGATTAATTACTTTAAATTTCTTTGCTTCGCTACATATTAATGTTGTAATTCTTGTCATCTAACTAATTTTTTAACCCAATGGAATGTGTTATTATACCCTGAGGTTCCAATTGAAAGAAAAAAGTATTCAACAAGAATGAAATCATCCATAGAAGCGAAGCGCAACATTGCATTCAAAAGGGTAAATATGAAATAAATATTTTTGACTGCGCTTTTACGACACAATAAAAACTGTCCCGAATTTGAATTAATTTTGAGGAACACGACTCCAGTGACGTCATATTTTTCTTTCCCGAAAAAGGGAAGGGGGAAGAAAATCTCTTCAAAAGAGATGGGGAAACCCCCCTTTTCTCCCATCTCTTTTTTCTTCCCCCCTTCCCTTTTTTTCTTTCCCCTTCCCTTTTTCGGGAAAGAAAAATATGACGTAACTGGAGTCGTGTTCCTCAAAATTAATACAAATTCGGGACAGTTTTTATTGTGTCCGCTTTTACTATATATAGCAAGTCCGGACTGTCACATGTGTCCTGATTTCTCAGAACGGCTGAAAAAAACGTATAGTAAGACCTTTTTAAAAGGTCCCAAGGTACTAACATTGCAGACAAACAGCCCTTTGTTTTCACGACTTTTGTCTAGAAGTCTTTACTTTGTATGGTATGAGTTAAAACAGCATTCTCCTTAAAAGTTAATGTTTCATAATATTTTGTTGTAAGTTACGATGTTGTTCTACGGGTTCATTAAAGTCTTGCTTGCTTGCAAATCTATTACAAATACAAGATGTTCATCCATCTGTCTGTTTTATCCGTTCGTACTTTTTTGCTGTTCTGGCTAATACCTTTTTTGACAATTGCTTTTTTGTTAATAATGAATAATAATGAAAAATTGGATATAAGAAAAATTATATTATTTCTTAATGTTCTTAAAATTAGATAAGTTTTAAAGCGAGGATTCATTACAAGCTTTTTTGTACGTAAGTCTTTATGTATGTTTCTCTCTTTCCTCTATCTTTCTCGCTCTCTCTCTTTCTCTCTCTCTCTCTTTCTCTCTCTCTCTCTTTCTCTCTCTCTCTCTCGATGTCTGCCTATCCGTCCGTACAGATGAAGCTTACCTCTAAAAGAATTTTCATAGTAGATATACCACGTTTTAGGCTATTTTTTTGAGAATAAGCCATTGCTGCAATACTTTTGGACAATAATGTTCTCCTACCAAAATATATATTTGTAGCTGTTAACTAAATTTCCCTTATTATTACTTTTACTCATGTTTTTACATCTCCCTCTCTCTCCTTCTCTCTAACTCTATCTCTCTCTCTTTCTTTAGTTTTACCAAATTTTAGGCTATTTTTTAAAGAATAAGCCATAGCTGCAATACTTTTGGACAAAAATGTTCTTCTACGAATATATATTTGTAGCTGTTAACCAAATTTCTCTTATTATTACTTTTACTCATGTTTTTACATATTATTGGGGGGGGGGGGGGGGGGGGGGCCCGGGGTGGTAAAATTCTTTAGACTTTAATTGGACCTAATTTAACCCCACTTTCCTGGTTTTTATTTATTTGTAGCACAGGATCTCGCTGAACCGATATGGTTCTCCTTTGCTTTGTAGCTTTGCAGTTGTTCTGAGAAGGTTTATTTCTATTTGGGGGGAGAAATTGTCCCCTTAACTTTTTTTTACTTTTCTTTTTAGAAATAAAATTTAAAGAGGGGGAGGGGTCGACTTGTACCAGGACCCCCTTACCGCCCTTAAGTGCCCCTAGAGGTCTCTAGAGGCAGTATCCGCTAGTGTCGACTGTATAGAATTTTATAAAGTATCTATGGCTTTTATTCATATTATTTTTCATTCATATCGTTCAAATAGAGCATAAAAAGAAACTTGGAAACTGCCATTTTTTTTTCTAAAAATTGGACCGTTTTATTACCTACGACAGGAAACCAATACATTTTTACCTAAAAACCCTATTACTACTTTTTCATAGATAAGGGATATTTCAAAAAAATTTTTTTATTTTTTTGTTAATTTGTTAAGATCTTTTATATCCTAATACAAAAATAACAAGATGGTTCTATGTCTGTCTGTCGACATGTTTCTCTTATAACCTAAATATTCTTACTTATAGGCCCAGGGCATGTTTATGACTATTTTTGGGGGAGGGTACCTTAACCCTCCAAAGAGAAAACATCCCTATAAAAATTACTTGTCCTTTTTAATACTAGAATGAAAAGTGGAGGGTCAACTCCCCCCCCCCTCTTTTTTAAAGTGCCCCTAGAGGCCAATTAAGGGCATATTTCTAGTTGTGCAAAAAAAAATATTAAAATCCACGGACAAATGAAGCTAGTGCTGCAGTATTTAAGATCTTACTTAACACACAATCATACATCCAACTTTAAATAGAATACTATTAGGGCCAATATGAACCATCCCTGTTTGCGAAATTTCAAGGAACATTCAGACAGACTGACAGACATCTCGCTACTTTGGCTCATAAATTATAAATTATCCTTTTACCTCCGTGGAACAACTATAACAATCAATAACCGAACAATGATTTGAAATTTTTATTGGCTCAAAGTCGGACCCTCTTTTTTTCATCTTTTTGAGGGTTTCCAAAATGATATTTTACACAATGGAAAAAAAACTGTTGGAAATGGAAATTTTAAAGAGTGAAAAATAGTATTAATGTATCAACTACAAGCCGACTGTGGTCTAAATGTCCCATTAGAAGAATTAGTAATAATACTAATGTATCCACTATTAGCCCACTGTGGTCTAAATGTTCCACTAGAAGGAAAAATATTAATATTAATATATCCCCTACAAGCCCACTGTGGTCTAAATGTCCCACTAGAAGGAAAAAGTGCCGTAAGAAAGAAAGCTAATTAAAATCTACACCGAGATTTTTCTTCTATTTTTTATCTCGTTTATGCAAAAAATAACGACTTCTCCTGTTGGGTAGAATATTCTCATAAGAGAGATTTAAAAGCAAGGGGGAGAACGCGAAAGAGATAGAGGGGGGGAGAGAGAGAGAGAGTGAGATATATTTATATATAATATACAGGGTGCGCCACATAAAACCGGCCTTTTTTAAACGGTCATAGCGCCAAAACTACTTGACCAATCAGGACGTTTGACCCCACTATAAAAAGCTTAGGTAATGAACTTTTAGCACAAAATAATCTTTGGACCAAGATGGGCTCGTACTCCGAGCTGGCCGCGCTTATGTTCAACAAGGCAGATTCGAAATGCACTGGTGATATAATCTGGATTCTCGACTAGGGCCCACTAAATCGGACCTCAGCCCATCTGTAGATGAGGTAGAGTTATGTAACTTGCTGGGGATACTGTTAGATACATAAGTAAGACACTAGAAAAGACTAGAGCTCTCTATCTAAAATGGCTTAGCTGTAATACTTCGGCAAAGTGAAACGTGGCAGATTTAGAGATGTCAAAAACGTCAAAAATCGTGTAAAATCGTGAAAATTTCTCGGTTCTCGACGTTAAAGACCCATATGGAACTTAAAAATTCATTTTTAGACTATGAATTGTGCTGACAACCCTAGCTGAATCTTCATGCCATTTCCAAAAAGGTATAGAACGTCATTCTAGCTCAACTGTGGTCCAAATAAAGGCCTCCGTGTCAAAGGGTAGCTTGAAAGTTAGTTGAATTTGGATCCTGCGGTTACTCACAATCCTAAGGAAATGTGGCCTCCCAGCTGCCCGATCTTAATTCAATGGACTTTTGGGCCTGGAGCTTCTTTGAAGCATGCACCAATAGACGTGCTTATACCACAAAGACCTCCCTCATTGCCACTATCAAGGAGAACTTCGCCAGCTTGGACAGGTACATTTTGACCTGGCACTGCCGGCGGTTGAGGAGGTGGGTAGAGGCGGTGATTGATGATGGTGGCGATTTTATTCAATGATCTAATAGTCATATACCTAGTTTGCTTCCCAGTTTTTAAAATTTAATAAAATCTTTTAAATTGACGATTTTATGTTAATTTGTTTACAATTTAGAAAAAGTCCGGTTTTATGTGGCGCACCCTGTATATATATCTCATAGAGAGAGAGAGAGAGAGAGAGAGAGAGAGAGATAGAGAGAGAGAGAGAGAGAGAGAGAGAGAGAGAGAGAGAGAGAGAGAGAGAGAGAGAGAAAGAGAGAGGGGAAGAGCATTAGAGATAGAGAGTGAGAGGGAGATAGAAAGAGGGAGAGAGATAAAGAGAAATTAAACCAAAAAGAATTACTCAAAAAGAAATGGCGGTTTTTATCTCGCATACCCAAACCCTAAGGTAAGTAGTTTTTCTAATATGTGGTATTACAAAAGGTTTTAAAGAAATATAGAGTTCTTAGAGAGGTAAATATCTATCATACAACGTAGAACGATCTATGTCGGTCTGTCCGTCTCTCTGTCTGAAGCTGAAGATCTCAGTAACCCCTAAACGGATTGGGCTCTACAGGGAATATACCTACTGGTCCTATGATGGTTTTAAGCTATTTTCCTGGGGGATGAGACAACCCCCCCCCCCAAAAAAAAAATCTTTTTAAACTAAAATTAAAAAGGGGGGGGGGGTAGACTAGAGTCTAGAGTCGAAGCCGCTAGTTTATATTTAAAGTTAAATTAATAGCTGGTAAGATGGATAGACTTAGAGACAGAAAGAATGCTAAACAGACAGATTACAGATTGACAAAAAAATAGATAGATAGATGAATGAATAGATTGTCACAATTAACCAGTTAAAACAAATTTATAGACAGATACAAAGATAGAAATATAAAAGATAGATAGATAGAAAAGAAGATATACAAATGGCCAATTTATACATTCGGATATGAACAGATAGATAGATAATAGTTGCTGGAAGCTTGATAGATGGAAGGATAGATAGAGAGATGAGCGAGAAAGATGAACAGACAGAATAGAAAGACAGATATATATACAGACAGATGAACATGGATAAATAGATGGTATAGAAAAGAACTGAAAATGAATAGATAGATTGGTTTTTAGAGATGACACACACAAAGATCTAAAAATGCCTTTGGCATCCTTCATAAAAAAATCCGCAAAATAAAAATTGTTAAAAATAAAACACATTGGAAAAGATGCCAAAATTGGTAAGATTTAAAAAGAACTTGAGAAAAAAAACCGTAATACTTTTTTTTATTGTTATGGTAGGGTGAAGTCGCCCCTTATGAAAATTGTTCTAAATATATATAAGAAGGTTCGCTTGTAAGGAGAAACATATCGGATCAGCGATTTCGTAAATCTAAAGCTAAAGACACACAGACAGACAAATAAAAGACATACATTCTGTTACTTTCATAAAAGGATTGAGAAAAATACTTTGACCTACCAAATAATCTAATTGAAAGACAGACAGACATTTCAAATTGAGAAGCATTTTTATTAAAAATCTAACAAAGAAATTTTGGCGGAATTTCGACAAAAATAAAAATCGCCCTGAGCAGGGCGTACCTCTAAACAGAAACTCTAAAAGAATTTTCTCAATTTCACACATAATCATTATAGTGATGGATTATTGATACAGACAGACAGTTAGTTAGTTAGTCATCCTGTTACTTGTTATACAGTTATTATATTAATATAATCATTATATTGATGGATTATTGAAACAGACAGTTAGTTAGTTAGTTAAGTTAGTTAGTCATCCTGTTACTTGTTATACTGTTATTATATCAATATAATCATTATAGTGATGGATTATTGATACAGACAGACAGTTAGTTAGTTAGTCATTCTGTTACTTGCTATACTGTTATTTAATACCTATATTTGAGACAACTTTTATTTAATGAAATCTTCCAATTTTTAACATGTATAAAACGGCCTGCTTTATTGCATTAAGATCCATGACAGATCTATATAGGAAATAAACGTCTATAATCAAGCTCGAGTCTTCCAAGCATATAGTGTTAAAAACTCATAGTGCTTCAATAATCCCTATTAAACTCTCACTGACCAGAACGTTAATACCCATTATTCTACTTTTTGCATCATAAATTCAGTTTTTTTAATTCATGTTGCTATTCAAATAACATTAAAGTATTTGATTTCTATTCTTAAAGCAGAAAACTTAAATTTTAAAAATAGTATATCTTAGAAAACTTAGTTTTAAAATGAATTGATTCGTGCGACACTCCCGTAAATGTGTTCAGATATTGAACTAAATGTTTTAACCCTTTCAGGACGAAAATTTGAAATGAAAAATATTAGGATTTTAATCTTTAATAAATGATTTTAAAAAAGGAAGCAAAACGTTAAATCGTGTATTTTTAAATTGGGTGAAAATATAAACTAATTACTGAATACTCAGTTAAACAAATATTCTAACGTAAGACATTAAAAAGTCGTAGTAACGAGACAGAGAGAGGGGGGAGAGAAAGAGAACGGGGGGGGGGAGAGAGAGATAAGGAGAGAGAGGGGGTAGAGAGAGAAATATAACGAGGGGGGGGGGGGGAAGAGAGAGAGAGAGAGAAAGATTAACAAGGGTGACAAAATCCGTAAAGAACTACTAAATACTAAAGAACATTAAGAAATATAGAGTAACTGCACTTAAAAGAGAAAATATTTATATTGCAGCAAAAATTTGAGTAAATATGTCATTTAATACCTTAAATACAAGTTATTTTATTTGGACATACTAACGTCATGGTGATGGGGAAACTATGTAAAGCAATGGTAAAAATTTACTTTGACTTCATTGCAGGACAGTTTCATGAATTTTATTGTCAAGTTTTAATTCAATAGAACAATTCTAATATGCCTAAATTAACAATCAGAACTTTCTTTTAGGGACGTACGGATGGACAGAACAACTGTAGAAATAGATCATTAACATTATACAACCCTTCTACCCCATTTCCTTCCCTCTTACTGGATGAACGAACTGACCAATAAATGAGGTCCACACTGACAAGCTATGTAGGGAATATTTACACAATTTTTCAGGCATTGAATTGAAAAATTGAAGAGAGAAAATCACATTTCCCCCTAATCCTAGCCATCAGACGAACGGACGGACATTTTGAATTATAAATAAGCTTCGCTACTAAATAACAGCGGAATTTGCAAATGTTCCATTATAATCTTGATTAAAAATTTAAGCCATTTAATTTTGATAGCAGCTGAGAAAACAAATATTTTAGCTATTAAAATATGATGTCTCCAAAAGACTAATGGACCATATGAATTTAGAGGAAGAAGGATAGTTTCAATACCAAAATTTCTTTTCCTCAGGGAAGGAGGGAACATTTGACTGTAAATTACACTGTTAACCAAAGTTTAGTAACCACGTTGCTAAAAAAACTTAATCAGTGTTTCATCAGTTCTATACATACTAGAAGTGTCCAAACTTAAATCAACAGAAGGCTTACCTTTGTTTATCATCATTTGGGATGTAAAATAAATATAGAACATTATCTCCTAAGATCCCTAAGTTTAAAAATCATCAACAATGATGATAATATCCATAAGTAGCAAAGTTCCTAATAGTAAAAGTAAAAACACAAAAGTTAAAAGTTAAAAGAAGAAAACGCGGTATAAGCAACAGACAGACGAACGATGATCAGTGCAGTGGTCATACAAATTCACACAAATTAGTCTTTGATATCAGAAAATAAAATTATGTTTATGTGCAGTACTGATTGATCGAAGGATAGGCGGACAGAAGTACATTGGTCTAAAAAAAAATCAACCTTCTATATTAAATAGCAGAAGGGAAAATAAACATTTCCCTTACAGTAATTTTATTTATTTCGAAGCACTATAGACAGAATAACAGACTAAGTGAGGAATAAAATTATTTAACTTAATATTAATTGACTTTGCTACTAAAATTTAACAGGTAGATAAGGATGACAACATCCATAACCATAGAAGCTCTTGAATTTAAAAAAAATAAAAGGCAAAGCAAATGAAAGCAAAAAGGGTGCACAACAGACAGACATAGTAAGTACACAAAAAAATATCTTCGATAAAAGCTGGGAAATTATTTAAGAGCATTACCAATAGACCGACAGACAATATTATTCTTAGAGTAGACGTGCATTGGTCAGTAAACATAAAATAAGTCTTCTGTCTTAACCCTGAAAGATCGGGCCCTCTACAAATTCTTAACTGATCGGATTTTATACCTTAATAATTGCATCAGACTTCTACCTTTCCAGTAAGGATATTCAATATTATTAAGAGCATTACAGACCAGCGAACAACGTGAGCTGTAGGCTAGTTATATCAATATAATCATTATAGTGATGGATTATTAAAATAGACAGACAGTTAGTTAGTTAGTCATCCTGTTACTTGTTATACTGTTATTATATCAATATAATTATTATAGTGATGGATTATTGATACAGACAGTTAGTTAGTTAGTTAGTCATCCTGTTACTTGTTATACTGTTATTATATTAATATAATTATTATACATAGTGATGGATTATTGAAACAGACAGTTAGTTAGTTAGTTAGTCATCCTGTTACTTGTTATACTGTTATTATATTAATATAATTATTATACATAGTGATGGATTATTGATACAGACAGACAGTTAGTTAGTTAGTTAGTTAGTTATACTGTTATTATATTAATATAATCATTATAGTGATGGATTATACAGACAGTTAGTTAGTTAGTTAGTTAGTTAGTTAGTCATCCTGTTACTTGTTATACAGTTATTATATTAATATAATCATTATAGTGATGGATTATTGATACAGACAGACAGTTAGTTAGTTAGTCATTCTGTTAATTGTTTTACTGTTATTATATCAATATAATCATTATAGTGATGGATTATTGATACAGACAGACAGTTAGTTAGTTAGTCATTCTGTTAATTGTTTTACTGTTATTATATCAATATAATCATTATAGTGATGGATTATTGAAACAGACAGTTAGTTAGTTAGTTAGTCATTCTGTTACTTGTTACACTGTATTATATCAATATAATCATTATATTAAAGTTACAGGATGTCCGTTTGTAGCTGAATATCTCGTTAACAACTGTACCGTTATGGTTCTCCTTCACAGTAAAGCTTCTTATAGGTCCAGGAAAGTTTTCTGCGCCACAAGAATCTTGGGCTCTGTTTTTGAAAAAAAAGGGGTAGAAAATAGCCTAAAACCATCTCAAAATCAAGAAATATCATAAAACTATTATGGGACCTATGTGAGGCTTTTCTAAAAATTAAGAAGTCGGTTCAAAAGTAATCTCAATCTAAAGCTTCAAACAAATTAATTTTTTATACTTTATATAATAACTAGCGGCTATGCCCATAGAGGCCTCTAGTGGCACTTTAGATGTTGTCTATATTTTCTAATAATGTCTATTTTACGTTCAAATCTCTGCGTAATTTTTTTTATCTTTTTGTTATTTCTCTTGGGAGGGTGGTGGTACTCTCCCCCAAAATAGTTATAAATCTTCCCAGGAGAAGCTACCATGTTAAGGAGAACCTTATCGGTTCAGCGGTTACCGAGATCCTTCGGTAAAAACAGACAGACAGACAGACATTGTTCTACTTTGTATTATAGATATACCTAAAAATTTTATCAATTCACACGAAAAAAATATATTACAGACAACCAACTATTAATTGTAAAGTAGCCGCGATACTAAAAAGCAAATATTTTATGAAATAACAATAAATATTTTGATTTCAATGTTTGGGCAAAAAATATTAATAATATCTTTGGCAAAATCCTTTTAATGGCCGTAGTAACATATTACCCCCCCCCCCCCCCCCTCCCATTTTTTATTTCGAGACTCCTTTTTAATAGAGAATACTAACTTTGGGTGCCTTAGTAGTATGTACTAAAGAAGTACTGTTAATTCTGACTATATAACTAAAATATTAACCCTATAATTGCATTACATTTGTTTTTAATCATGAACTGTAATGAGTTTTATCTCATAAGACCAAATAGGCTAGGTTATGTTGTGTTAAGTAATGTTTAAATACAAGTGCCCTGCAGGGTTAGAGTATCTAATAGGCGAAAAATCATAAGGAACATTTCAAAGATGAAAGTGAATGGGGGGAGGTGAAAATATCATACATTGCATTGGCGACTAAAGGAATTTTACTCAATCTTTTGATATTTGACTTTCACCTTAATCTATTGATACTAAAATATTGGTAGAATGGATATTTTCTTTCAAAACTGGAGCCTGATTTTTCTGACAAACAAACTTAAGAACTAATATGTGATTCTACGATTCTCCTATTGCATAAAGTAGTAAGTTTTTAGTCTGAAGCTTTAGATTTCAATAACTACTAAACTGATTGAGTTCTTCTTTTAAGGGGATTCTTTACATAGGTACCAAGATAGTTTAATAGTTATTTCTCGCATCGTATTATAAATGGCTTTCTGTGGATATAGAAAGTACAATTATGAGATTAAAACTAGTTTTTTTTAGCCCCGAGGTGCCAAACGATGCCAGACATAGTTTTTTCGTATGGATGAGAACCGGTTCCTATCCACCGGATTCGAATGAATACGAGAAAATATTTTATCTAAACATTTGAATGGTTTAAGCTTATTTTTATGCTACCTTCTTACCCTTTTGAATTCAGATGCTAGATGCTATTAAGCTTTTAACAAACAATTATTTTTTTCGGAGTGTGTACAAAAATCAATGGTATGTTTGCTAAAATGTATATTACTAAAATGTCTTGTAACCTAGTTATAGAGTTGCTGCGCTTACTAATAAAAAAAATTTGTAAAAAGTGAACCATCCTAATCTATATTTATTTGAAAATGATGCTAAATAATGTTTGACATAGTAGCAGGGATCTTCAGGGATGGGACTATAAAAGATAAAGTAAATAATTCCCATGTGTAGATTTAAGTTGTTGGTTTAAAAGTTAAGACACTGTTTCTTTGCACAAGTATTTCAAATTCAATATTAACAACTGACGACTTTCTAGCTTATATATTTTTTGAGGGGGGGGGGGGGGGGGGGGCTGGAGAACAAAATCTCAAAATTTACCTGATTTGTAAATCAAGGTCTTTGAACCATGGCGCAAAGCTACGACATTTTCCAGAGTTTTTTTCATCTTTTTAATCCATGTACCCTTTAGACGATTGAACTTTAAACCCCTGAGAGAGAGAGAGAGAGAGAGAGAGAGAGAGGAGAGAGAGAGAGAGAGAGAGAGAGAGAGAGAGAGAGAGAGAGAGAGAGAGAGAGAGAGAGAGAGAGAGAGAGAGAGAGAGAGAGAGAGAGAGAGAGAGAGAGAGAGAGAGAGAGAGAGAGAGAGAGAGAGAGAGAGAGAGAGAGAGAGAGAGAGAGAGAGAAAGAAGAGAAAGAGAGAGAGAGAGAGAGAGAGAGAACGCAATAATTTCAGTTCCAAGTTCCCTTTCCACCCTGAACAGTAGCGGCATCTATTTGTTTGTTATTATTAAAAATAGTTTTTTTTTTTTAAAACAACGATATTTTTTTCTGAAAATTGGCATCATAGTGGTTGCAACTCTATTATTTCGACTGTGTATGTATAAAGATTCCTGTTACAGTTAGGTATTATATGCTTGAGCTCATTCATAAACATTTATTTCCTATACAGATCTAACATGAAACTTGAAACAATGAAGCAGGGCCCTTTTGTAAATGTTAAAAATTGGAATATTCTATTAAACAAAAGTTTTTTTGTTGCATTTAGTACCTTAAAGCCAACATATTTTTTTTTAGAATTGAATTACTTTTTAAAAATCACCAAAGTTAGGACACGTTCTTTACATAAACCCAATTATGAAAGTTTTTGCTAAATAAAAAATTTACAGTTTTGTGGTATCACTTCAGCGGCGTTGTTTATTTGTTTGATTTGTAAAAAAAAATTGTGTTTACATAAAAAAATACAATGGTGAAACGGATATTATATATACGTGGATATTATTACCAGGGAAAAATTGTAGTCATTTTAGCTTGCTATTATGGACCTCATTTAGTGTTCAGTTCTTTCATCCAGTAGGAGGGGAATAGATGGGGTAAAAGGAGTGGATGGGGTGTGGTCGTTATTACAGCCCGTTACAAGTTACATTTTATACATGAAAATCTGGTGTAAGATCCAAGTAATACTAGTTCCATTACAATGGCAATGACGAATAGAACGATCACCAAAACCTCACCACCTTATCTTCAACTATTTAAAATAACACTTTCCAACCCATTTGGAGAGATTTATGTTTTTGGGACTCTTCTAAACCTTTAGAGTATAGATGAATATTGTATATACATACAACTACCTCCCTTCCTTTTTCAAAGACCTTTTTCATCTGCTTTTAAATTATTTCTGCTACTTGGCTGTATTAATTAATATAAGCACCACCATTAGTTGATTTTTAATGACCCTATAGAAAGGTTGCACAAGGTGGTTGCGATGGGGATATACAGTTATTTAACCCTTTCTTCCTCTAGTGTTTTACTTTAATGGATACTCAATTAATCAAAATTCAGTAAATGTAAATGTTTTTAAGCTACCTAATAGGAAAACGTTGATATAAAATTGTGGGTACTTAATTTGTTTGTAATTAACAGTCCAATGTCCCCTTCCTCCATGGAAATTAAAGGATTAATATATCAAGAACGTTTATATCAATTATAATTTTACTAGATAAACTAGACGTCGAACTTGTAATAGTTTTAGAAAAGGTTTGTTGTCAATAACCACTAAATATGCCTACAGCTAGATTGATAGTTCTTAATACAATTAATTCTCTATAATACAAAGTAGAATTATGTATGTCTGTCCGTCTGTCCATTCGTCTGTCCGTCCGTCTGTCCGACTGTCTTTCCGTCCGTCTATCCGTCCGTCTGTCCGTCCGTCCCTTAAGATCTCGGTAACCACTGACCCGATCGGAGTCTATTCTTCAGGGAGTATACCTACTGGTTCTGTGGTGGTTTTAGGTTATTTTCTTTCAAAAAATGTAACCTGCGCCTCCTATTGGCATTCTTGATACTTTTTTGGGGCGATAAAAAAAAGAAGAAAATGAAATATAAATTTATGTTAGGGATATTGTTTACACAATTTTTTTATTCTCGATGAATTGGTAACCGACATTTGATATGGGAGTGTTGGTCCTTCCGCCGCACGCCCCTAGTATCAACATCCTTCTTCGCTCCCCCATCACTCCTATGTTGTACATATATCTGATATATATTTGTTGAAAATTCCGTTTAATAAATTAATCATAAATGACATGTAACATATATTTATCTATCTATCTATCTAACAAACAAGCTACTATTTAAGTTAGGCAGCTGAAAGTATTCTTATTTTCTTATGATAAATGTACTACACGATATCAATCTCGAAAACCACTTTTATCTTCTTCCCACCCACCATTAATTTTGCTTCTTACATAGTCATGTAAGGCCTTTACTTGCGTTGCCCTAGCCCTACGGGGCAGCCCTAATACAATGTAAATAGGATGAATAAGTATACACACAAAATCTATCCCTGCCCCTTATTTTGATTTTACTTTAAAATAAGGCTGGAGGTTTATGTGCCCGACCTTACACTTTGAGGGAAACCGCCCTTGATTTTAAATAGCCAGAAGGTAGACTGATTTTTTAAAAATTAATGTATTCTCCAAGAAAGGTTGAGATACCAACCTAAAAAGTTTAAAATACTTTTCAGAATCCTACATAAAGCTTCACCATAAAGGAGAACCAAATTGATGTAGAGGTAGGTGGGATATGTTAGTACAGATAACAAAGTAATTCTTAAGAAATGTGATTTTTTTCAACAGCTCAACCTTCAATGCATCATTTATAACACAGCTAATAAAAGGAAAACAATTTTCCAAATAAAACAGCTATTTAAAATATTTAGCTGCAAATAATTTTCAAGAATATTTTTTTTTTAAATTGGAAAATGACAGGGTTATTGTAAACTGTTCTAGTACCCAAAGTTTTATAAACAGTTTCTCTAACTATTTGGATTAAAACTTTGGAGCCTATTTTATTAAATCTGCATGGGGTGCAATCATGCAATGCTGAAATTTTTCTAACTCCTTTGAACCTTTGCATTGTATTTCGCTCTTTATTGGCCAAGGCATCCTTAATTTGACACCATGGAAACTGTCCCAATTTTGTATAACTTTTGCGGAACATGTTCCAGTTACGTCATATTTTTCTTTCCCGAAAAAGAGAAGGGGGGAAGAAAATCTCTTCAAAAGAGATGGGGAAAACCCACTTTTCTCCCATCTCTTTTTTCTTCCCCCCTTCCCTTTTTTTTCTTTCCCCCTTCCCTTTTTCGGGAAAGAAAAATATGACGTAACTGGAACATGTTTCTCAAAAGTTATACAAAATTGGGACAGTTTCCATGGTGTCCCTAATTTTCACTTGTCGAACATACCAGAATATGAGAAGATGTTTAACTTCTTTAGTTATTACGCTGTTTTTTCAATAACCTTACACTACCCTACAACCATTGATATATTATTACTTGGATATTGCACCAGATTTTCATTTACTCTAATAAAGAGAGGCTTGCAGCTGGCTAAAATTAAGTTACCACTCTATCAACTTCCTTTACCACAACCCCTCCAATATTACTGGATGAAATAACTGACCTATAAATGAGGTCCATATTTGGCAATTGACGACAAATTCCTCCCTGTCAATATATCCATGTATATCCTATATCCATTAATACAATAAGTGTACATTTTAAAAACATTTTTTTGGCGGTTTCGTTTAAACTATAAGAAAGCTCATATGGCATCATACAGCATTCAATATGAAAGCTATTTGTTGATTTATAAATTTTAGAATTATAATATATTATAGATACAATGTTAGTCCTTTAGTAAATTTGACACGACTTTAATGAAATATTTATCTTCTTTTTTGGGTATAGCCCCTTTCGTGGCAACTCTTCTTAAGGGGTGAATCTTCGTTTTTTTTTCACAGTAGCTTTTCTACTATTTCAAGCCCCTGCGAAGGGCTCTAACCATGCGCGGCCAATTGCCTAATCTTTTTTTAGATTTAAGGAAGCTTTTTGAATCCAGGGGGATCCCCCATCCCCCTGGATTCATCTTTATCGCCAGCTGGAAGTATAGCTTTATTAGAGTACATGGAAATCTGGTGCAACATCAAAGTTTTTATAATATTAATTGGTATAAAATATGTTTCATAAACTATATAAGCTGTCCTAAACACCTAAAAAAATAAATTCAATACAAATATAGGTTTTGAGAACATATGATACTGTTATAAGAATCATAAGACATCATTTTATTTAATGTTTGTATTTGGTTTCATATTTCCAAGAAATTTGTTGGAAGCCAGAGATATAGGGATAGAACAATCTGATACAAATTTTGTTGTTAACAAAGTTGAAAATCAACATGTTTTAAATGGACGTATGGACATTCTAGTAACGATTATAGAGTTGCTACGCTTTCTAAATCGTACCTATTACAGGAATCACTATGCAAAGTTTGAAATCGATAGGACAATTCTAACATGCCTAAATTAACGAAAAAAGCTATCTCTGTGACGGACGAACGTACGTACGGATGGATGGACCGACCCTAATTATAGAAAAGCTACGCTTTTAAAAACACTGAAAACAATCCCCCTCTCACTCCTTTTCGATTTATTTCAAATTAAGGAGCAGGCAAGGCTTCTAAGGAATAAGATAATGGATTAGAAATTTATATACATTCCTAATTATAATAAACAAAATTACTACTTTTTTGTACATTAAAATCAATAAAAGTCCTCAAAGATAACGGGATTTTAAAAGTTTGGGTACAACCATTGTAATTTTAGTCCAATATCCTATCACTCCTGAAAGGAGGAAGTTTTTATGCTCGATTATGCACTTATGGGGAAACTGCCGTTGATTTTAGTATAATCGTTCTTATAAATTTTGAATGAACTTAAGCTATGTTTGTAAAATTGTAAAAAACCTAAAACAAGTTAAAAATTTTAATAGTCTACGTACAATGGACATTTATGATAATTTCTTATTTGTAAAAACAAGGATGACAACATTTATTATTGCGCTGCAGAGAAATCAGAAACATTTTATTTCCTCTTATTTAGTTTTCCTTTACAGTGAAGCTTTAGATAGGTCATGGAAAGTCTTTATCTATTTTCAGGGAGGGTGCCCACACCCTAAAAAATTTAACTTTTCATTTTTAAAAATTCATTCTAATAAAAAAATTTGTTTACTAATATTGATAAAACTGAACGTATGGTAACCCTCTACTTTTAATCCAGTTTTAGAGATAAAATGTAAAAAAAAATCTGGGTTGCTACTTCTTTCTTGGGATAGTTCTTATTAGTTCTGACCTTTATATAGCTTCTTTGAAAAGGAGAACTATTTTGGCCCTGCTGTTAGCGAATTCTTATTGACCCTCCCACCCCCCTTGATGTTTTTTCCCTTTAATATTACTAGCGGATGCGCCCATAACATCTAAGGAATCTGTCTTCAAAGGGACTTTCTAAAGATGGAATAGGCTAAAATTATTCCGAGACCTATTTGAAGCTCCCCTAAAATGGGAGAACTCATTAGAGTAAAACACTAGAGGGGGGAAAGGGTTAAATAAATGTATCTCCCCATCGCAACCGTCTTGTGCAACCCTTCTATTGGGTCATTGAAAATCAACCAATGTGTCGGTTATATTAACACAGCCAAGTAGCAGAAAATAATTTAGAAGCAGACGGAAAGGGTCGTTGAAATATGAAGGGAGTTAGTTGTCTGTAATTACATTTGTACTATAGATCTGTTGAGAACCGAATCGCTTTAGTAGTTATAGATATTTTAACCTTAACAGTCGGGCCCCTTGCCGCACCTTAATCGGACGGGGGGGGGGGGGGTGTTCAACGTCCCCCCCCCCTATTATCTCAGTTCCTATTAGAGCTAGAGGGCTAAAAATTTTTTGTGCAAGTCCCCTGTTTGATAATGAATTTCCGACCTTTTGTAAGTCAAAGTCAATTTTCGCTTCCTTCACCCTTTTATTTAACAACCTTTGTTTTTAGGTCCTTTTTTACTTAAAAATTTCAAACGGCTGTAATTTTATTTTTGAAGCTAGAAGCAATTTTTTTTTTGCAGAAAATGTTTATCTTTGTGTAAATTTTATATTAAAATATCAAATTATTAATTTTAGCGGCCGCAGCTGTACTTGGCAGCTGCCAGCCGCCGCAGTCAGCGGTCGGCGGGAAAACGGTGGCGGTTTATGAAATTTTAAGACGTTATGTAGACATGTAAGAAAAGCTTAAGTTAAAAATTTGAAGTTTCTAAGTCAAAAATTGCGGCCACAGGAGCCTTGTAAAGATTTCTGGAGACCTGGAGGATCAGGACCTGCAGGATCATACCTGGAACCTGAAATTGACTTGAACACATAAATTTTATATGAGTATGTACTACTAGAGGATATCTTAGTATTTTGGTAAGATAAAATGCTTTGTCAAAAATATTTTATTATAGAAAAAACCGGAGGGGGGGGCGTTCAACACTCCCCCCCCCCCCCCGACTTAAGGGTTAAGTTACAGGCATAAGAACCTTTATGTTACTTTCTATAATAGTAGGATTTATTGAAGTAAAACTTTAGACAACTCTTTTATTGCACCACATTTATCCCCAAGCTCTAATTGTAATTGTAATGAGCAGCTGATGATAATGGCATTATCCCATCTCTTACTACTACTGTCAAGCGCTTTATATAGCAGCAGTAGTTCATAATTAATATTTAGATCAACAGACAAACAACTACTTTTAATAAACTTTTTTGGTGGGGGCCGAAGTAATGGAGGGTACATTTAAAACTCTCAGGATATTACCACAAATTTCCAATCGCCATATAAATTGAAAGGTTCATGTGAAAATAAAAATGAAATTTGATTGTAATTGACTTTCTAAGTTTTTATCTTTGGGTGGGTACTCACAGCTTTTTAAAAGAAGCGAAGCTTTTTACAATTAGGGCAGGTTTAACTTATAGTTACATTTATATTTGGAATAGAAGATGATTAAAGTCTCTCAACAGATTATAACGTCATACGATAAAATAACCAATGAGAGGCAAGCATATATTTTACCATTGGTCAATTACAGTGTATACTGGCCTCTCATTGGCTATTCTACCGTATGATGTCATAATCTGTTGAGGGACTTAAATCATCATCTTTGGAATAATACCAGTTACATTAAGATTTTTGCAGAAAATGAAATCTTACATTTTGATCCGAATTAAAAAAGTCCTTAATTAAAAATATCCAAGATTAGATAATGCATATTTCGTGCGCGGCTAAAGAAAACGTTTCTAAAATTGATTTTACGCGCGTTTTCTCTAGCGTTATTTGATTAGTGACATATTGAAGTAAGTATCAGCACTTTATGCCTAGGTCAGGTTTAATTTGTATGTTTTGAATCCCATATCATTAAGTCGTTTGCTATATTTTGGTTGACATATTAACAGACAGACGGACGGACATCTCTCCTCTTTTGAATCAGGATAAAAAGTTACAGTTTGAACTTTTTAATTAAGTTCAAAATACAAAAACAATTTCATTAAAAATAGAACATGGATAAATTATTTGAAAAATAAATAAGCAATGTCATAAAATAAGGGAGGGACTGTTAATTATATTGGTACTGAAAGTTTATATACAAGTTCTCTCATTCTAAGTCTTTACAACTTTGGGGATTATTAAATTTTGATGGGTTGCATCAAACTAACAAATTTAATTCATCTCCATTGTTTTATTCCTAAAGATACCTATAAAAAAACGTTAGTAACCATTGTAAAATGATGTCAATATTAAGTTATTACCCATAAATATACAAAATTCTAAGATATATTAAACAGTGGTTAATAGACAATACATGAAAATTAACACCTTATTTTTTTATCAGAAAACAAATCCCTACCCTTGGTTATTTTGTGAAGATTGCGCCATTTTGATATCGTTACAAATCTTGATATTTTAAATATATTGAATTGTCCCAGAAATCTATCCGTTCCGGACGGACCGACCCTAATTATAGAAAAGCTTAAAGGTTAAAGGCTAAGAAAGACTAAACTACATAACTTTTGTGTCACTTTTGAGGAAGACGATTCCTGTGACGTGGAAAAAGGGAATGGTGGAAGAAAATATCTCCAAAAGAGATGGGAGAAAAGGGAATCGTCTTCCTCAAAAGTGACACAAAAGTTATGTAGTTTAGTCTTTCTCTTAAAGGCTAAATAATAGCGAGACTGCTAAAAAATGAGCATCTTTCTAAAAAAGGGGTAAATCCTTAACAAAAGCATGTCAATAGGATACTTTAAAGGGAAGCTCTGTGACTTTGATTTTGTAAAACAATGTTTAGATTGAATAGGTATAACTAATCAATTCATTTGGGGATGGTTAATGTTAATAAATAAGTCCAAAGGAATTATTTCAGACAACAACTCATTGAATTGCACGATTTTTGTTTGCAAGTCCAAACTTTTGTGTTTTTATGTTTTTCTCTGTGGTGATTGATTTATAGATTCCAAGACCCTAACAGTCTAACTATTGTAGAAAATCAACGCTTTTATTGTACAACCTTTGTCTAGAAGTCCTAACTGTACATAATAATGAGTTGATATTAGGGAGGGAGGGGACATTGGGCTGTAAATTACACTGGTTCCCAAAGTTTTAAAACCACATAATCTCAAAAACTTTGGGTTCTTTGGTTAGTTAAAAATATCGTGTTTATCATCATTGGGAAAGTAAATCAATAATTGTCCATTGTCTTATCCCTTAAGATCCCTGATTGTTATACATACAAAAAAAATTTTTCAAATAAAAGTAAAAATTGGAGTTTACTTTTGAGAAAGATTTTTGTTAATGAAAAGGAATTTGAACAAATATTTGAGGTTTTTTTTACTCTTGTGGTGACAGCCATTGATGGATAAATAGATACATAGATAGATAGATAAATAAATAGTTGGTAGGTAGATAGATTGATGATAGGTAGATAGATTGATGATAGGTAGATAGATTGATGATAGGTAGATAGATTGATGATAGGTAGATAGATTGATGATAGGTAGATAGATAGATGGTAGAAAGATAGAGAGTTGGTAGGTAGTAGATAGACAAAGATAGATAGATGATAGGTAGATAGATAGATTAATAGATAGATAGATAAATAGATGGATGTATATTGATATATAGATAGATTGATAGGTGGTAGGTAGATAAATATATACATTGATAAATAGATAGATAGATAGATAGATAGATAGATAGATAGATAGATAGATAGATAGATATATAGATAGATAGATAGATAGATAGATAGATAGATAGATAGATAGATAGATAGATAGATAGATATATAGATAGATAGATAGATAGATAGATAGATAGATAGATAGATAGATAGATAGATAGATAGATAGATAGATAGATAGATAGATAGATAGATAGATAGATAGATAGATAGATAGATAGATAGATAGATAGATAGATAGATAGATAGATAGATAGATAGATAGATAGATAGATAGATAGATAGATAGATAGATAGATAGATAGATAGATAGATAGATAGATAGATAGATAGATAGATAGATAGATAGATAGATAGATAGATAGATAGATAGATAGATAGATAGATAGATAGATAGATAGATAGATAGATAGATAGATAGATAGATAGATATAGATAGATGACATGTAGATAGAAAAAATGTCGTCTGGTATTGTGAAAAGAGGAGATTGGTGTAGAGAAGATAATTTTAACATTTTTGAGGTTTTGGGAGGGGTGGGTTTAATATAGCCTACAAGATAAATGTTATTTTATTGTAAGGGGGTGGAGACACCCGCCAAATATGCCAAGATCGAAGATTTAACACCCCCATTAAATTAATTTTGACGTAGGGTGGATACAACCCCAGACACCTCTCTTCTGGATATAAATATTTCTCCTAATATATAAAGTGGTAAGGTTTTTTTCCGAAGCTTAAGATTTCATTAACTAATGAACCGATTGAGTTCTCCATTAAGCTTGATATAGTTTTAGGCTATTTTACTTTTAAATTCACATTGATCCTCTAGAGCCTCTAGATGCTAGGAGCGCAGCCACTAGTATATCAATAAAGAAAGCTATAAGCAGATGATTCGATGAATAGATGAAAGAAAAATGATTATACTGACTTAATTTATCTATCTATCTACATATTCTACATATACAAAAACAATTTAATTTTTACCCTTGCTTGTTTCAACGGTTTTAGAGGTCAGAAAAGTGTTCCTATAAAACAATAACTTTTTTTGCTTTGTTTTTTTTTTAAGTATTGTTCAGATTTTGTAATTCTTCCCTTTCGATCACCCTTCAAATAACGTTCCTCTAAAAATCATCACTAGCCTAACTTATTCATCGCATCATATTATAGACAGCTTTCCACATATACGAAAATATATATTATTTTGATATTTGTGTAAAATTGTCTGTAATACGATGCTATATCCAGCAGATATCTTTGGTTTCGAAGCCATACTGTAAAGCTATGCTTTAACATCCCTTTATATACCCGTCTGTCTGACCCTGTCCTGATTTTGCTAGCAGACGAAAAGGGTCTCCACCACTTTGGCCAGGTAGTTGTCTGGATTATACATTTATTTGGCAGTAATATTGTCTGTGCTGTATGAACATATAAAAACTTAACATCATTTTGAAGGGACAGATTTTTAAACTGTACCTACACTTCCGCGAAATGTATCACAAAAATTCAATCTTAAAAACCGCACATTATTACTACAGCGCCCTTTGCCTAATGCATTTGAATGCTTCCTTTAATTTAATAGTCTTATTATGGGCTCATCTTTCACTAAAATCTATTTCTTGAGCACTCAATATATGTATTTTTTTTATAGAACTTTTCTACCCCTTTGGACAGGCTCTAACCTTGCGAAGCCAAATCCCCACGTAACTTCGTCTACTTTGTAGCTATGACAATTTATAGAATGGATGGCACACTGAATTTAAACTTTAGCGGCAGAAAAGGAGATATAGGAATTTAGAACATTTCTGAAGATGCCATGCTACTCTATATCATATTTTTTCGTATGTAATTAAACAAAAATAAATAAAGAAAAGTTGCCAGCAATATGAAACCATTGGGCCGCATTGTATTCATTTATATTAAATTTTGACAACTATGATTAGGTCCAAATTATCAAAAAAATTTAGAAATAAGAAAGGCCAAAACTAAACAAAATCTAGCTCTTCTCCTCAAATAATGTCTCATATTGGTGAATTTCTAAGGGTTAGAGCATTTTTTTGAGAATTTAACCATGTTCATTTGCCCATCCTTTGTATTTACTTTATTTTCTAGAGGCACTCTAGGAGAGGGAAGTTGAATTAGATAACCTAATTTTCTATATTAGATTTAAAAAGAAAATCTTTAAAAAATCGGGGGGGGGGGGGTTGGATCTAAGGGGTCGATTCCATCCGCCATATTTTTTATTTCAGTTCTAAGCTTCCCTGTAAAGAAGAACCATATCGGTTCAGCGGTTAACGAGAACCTTCGGTACAAACAAACAGACAAACATCCTGTTATTTTATTATAAGGATTGAAACACACTATTAAAAAATAACTAGCAGATCAATTTGAACAATGAAATAGATTATCTTATAGAGTAGTTTTGCAACATCTAAAAACCTGAAAATTTCCCCTGTCAATCAAATTTTATGGGCATAAACAATTACGTGGTTTCCATGTGCATATATACGTCAGGGCTCGGCACCCGCGCAATTGTCGACAATTTATACCCATTTGGAGCAATATAATATTAACTAAACGGATGGTTTGCTTTATTAGAAGTGTTATATATCACATCGTATTATTAACAGCTTTCCGCGGATATAAAAATATACAATTATTTAGCCTGTGCCGTGGGCATCTCGGGGATATAAAAATGTTTTTGATCTTATGATTGTACATTTTTAGCCCGATTCTTAGGCATCTCACAGGGCTAAAAAACTGTGTTTTTTTTAATCTTATGATTTTAAATATTTATATTCGTAAAAAATGGATATAATACGATGATATACATAATTGTTCAGTATGGCTGGGCACCGGTTCTAATCCACCGGATATTAATTGGTTTCGTAGCGCTACTGGAATACTGAACGATTTTTACCAGTTTTGTTGACCCTTACTTTCTATATCGTACCTAAATATTATAGGAATCGTCATACTAAGTTTGAAATCGATAAGATGTTTAGATGAAAGGCGTTATCTGCTACGAACGAAAGTACGGGCAGCCAGACGGAAGGACAGAAGATCGGACGGGCCGAACTTATTTACAGAAAAGCTTTGCTTTTAAAAATGATACCCTAAGGTCCTAAGATCACTTAAACTCAAGCAGTTCTTGGTAAAAAGTAAATTAATTTCTAGTATTCATTCGAATCCGGTGGATAGGAACCGGTTCTCATCCATACGAAAAAACTATGTCTAGCATCGTATTATATCCAGCTTTCTACGAATATAAAAATGTACAATCATAACATTAAAACCAGTTTTTTTAGCCGGTGCCTTCGGCACCTCGGGGCTAAAAAACTAGTTTTAATCTTATACTTGTACATTCTATATCCGCGGAAAGCCGTTTATAATACGATGCGAGAAATAACTATTAAAGTTATAAAACGTTAATTTTCCTGCTACGCCACCATCCGGCTATCGCGCCGCGGCTGCCAAGCCCTGTTAGAAGTGAAACTAGGACAATTATATCCACAAGTAGTGCAGCAACTAAAAGAAAGTACAAAAAAGTAAAATGTTAAACAATTATCACTTTAGATATGTTGTCATAATGTTGATTCAGTTTTTATGTTTTTATGGCCACTTTTATTCAAATTAGGTGATGTCGAAATTAAATCAATTATAAATACGTTTGATTAATCATTTATTCGAATCAGCAAATAAAAAAACATAGACTGTCAAAGAAACACATCTTTCGATATTCTACAAATAGTGTAAATTTTTAAATGTGAAAAATACGACACTGTTTCATATATCGTTAAAGTATTTTAAATATATCTATAATTCAAAGTAGAATGATGTCTGTCTGTCCGTCTGTCCGTCCCTTAAGATCTTGGTAACCACTGAACCGATCGGATTCTACTCTTTAGGGAATATACCTACTGGTCCTGTGGTGGTTTTAGGCTAATTTTTGGGGGGTGGTATATAGAAATATGACTATCAAAATTTCATTTTGGGACTTTCTTTCTAGGGACTAGTGGGGCAAAAGACCCTCAAAAACTAAAAATATGAGTTCTGAGCTTATTTTTGAATATCAACCTGATTTTTTAAGAACACTTTTTTAAAATAACCAAACTTAGTAACCATTACAGATTTCATGTAAGAAGTGTTTTGGGGGGTCTTTTGCCCCACTAGCCACAAGAAGGTAAGTCTCAAAATGAAAACTGTAATGGTTACTTAGTTCAGTTATATTAAGAAAGTGTTCTTAACAAAAAAACAGGTTGAACTTCAAAAGTAAGCTCAGAACTATTATTTTTAGTTTTTCTTAATATAACTGAACTAAGTAACCATTACAGTTTACGCTTCTGACATGAAATCTGTAATGGTTACTAAGTTTGGTTATGTTAAAAAAATGTTCTTAATAAAAAAACAGGTTGATATTTAAAAATAAGCTTAGAACTCATATTTTTAGTTTTTGATGGTCTTTTGCCCCACTAGTCCCTAGAAGGAAAGTCCCATTATGAAATTTTGTTACTAATATTTTTATTTATTTTAAAGTTAGTATGTTTTTCAACCTATTTTTTTAAAAATACACTATTCTAAGACATGAAGATATATTTCGATTTTAGCAATCATTTTCAATTCATTTTGTCTAAAAAATTATAGGTATGAGACATTAGATAACAGCAAATATGATCAAAGATATTAAACATACATTTATAAATTTTTAGTGTTTTTGGGGGTGTAATGGTTACCTAGTTCATTTAAAGTTCTTTAAAAATCAGGTTGATATTTTTAAAAATAAGCTCAGAACTCAAATTTTTAGTTTTTGGGGGTCTTTTGCCCTACTAGCCCCTATAAGGAAAGTCCCAAAATGAAATCTGTAAAGGTTGCTGAGTTCGGTTATGTTAAAAAAGTTTTCTTTAAAAAATTAGGTTGATATCTTTAAATATAAGCTCAGAACTCATAATTTCAGTGTTTTTTTTGGGGGGAGGGGGGATCTTTTGCTCCAAAACCCCCTAGAAGGAAAGTCCCAAAATGAAATCTGTAACAGTTGCTTAGTTTGGTTATGTTTAAAAAGTTTTTTTTTTAAATCAGGTTGATTTCTTTAAAAATAAGCCCAGAACTCATACTTTTAGTTTTTTGGGGTCTTTTGACCCTCAAGGCACTAAGAGGAAAGTCCCAAAATGAAATCTGTAAAGGCTACTAAGTTTAGTTATGTTAACAAAGTCAACAAATTAGGTTGATATCTTTAAATATAAGCTCAGAACTCATAATTTTAGTGTTTTTTTTGGGGGGGGGGAGGGGGGTCTTTTGCTCCAAACCCCCCTAGAAGGAAAGTCCCAAAATGAAATCTGTAACAGTTGCTTAGTTTGGTTATGTTTAAAAAGTTTTCTTCAAAAAAATCAGGTTTTTTTTTTAAAAATAAGCTCAGAACTCATATTTTTAATTTTTGGGGGGGGTCTTTTGCTCCACAAGGAAAGTGCCGAAATTCAATTTTCAAAGTTTTTTGTGTACTTTGCTTTTTACTGTGGGTTAATATATCTTTTATTTTTTTAGATAACTACTGTTGGCCGAAGAGGGGGGCAAGTAGGGGCACAGAAGTTTAACTGCCGGTTTTTGCCGGTTTTGGTGCTGGAGGCGCCAATTTTTTCAAAATGAGAATAATATCTTAATAAGTTGTAACTATAAACAGTGAAAAAAGTGACAAAAAAAGATATTTTTTAGGCCTTTTCAAAGGGCAGTTTTGAAATCCCGTTATTTCATAAAAAAAATTTAAATGCTTAGAGAATGGCTTGGAAGATGAATTTAGGTGTTCTGCATATTTCAAAATAAAATCATAAGGCCAAAGATATAATATCCCAAAAATCTTTTTTCAATGTCTACTCTACACCTAGCGCTGGCAATTTCTTTTTCCAGAGGTATAAAATGCATGATTTCAGAAAACTGACTGGCGATAGGTGTAGAGTAGAGTTTGACAAAAGATTTTTGAGATATCATATCTTTGTCCTTATGTGTTTAAAATGAAAAATATGCAGAAGAGCTTATGACCTGCACATTGCTGAGATATTGTTAAAACCGCCGTGCTAACGTTATCTGTTGATATTCTACATGTCTGGCGCTAGGTCGCCAGTAGAGATAGAGAGCTGAAATTTTGTACATGTATTTATACGCCCCTAAAGTAACTTTTTAGATTAGCAGAAGAATGAAATTCGAAAAATGGTATTTTCAGGAATAGGTCTAATGAACAGCTATGATAAAAATAAGGGGGTGAATAGACGCCGCTAGTTCGACACCCCTCGACACCATCTGACGTATGCTATTTTATAACCCCTACAGCATGCTTTGTTTAGTATAGGGGGTGTTAAAAGTCAAAAGGGGTGTGTACAAATTTTGCAAGAAACTGTGCACGCAACTTTATATATAAATGGTTCGACTGATATTTCTTACATTTTCCGGGAAGCTATTTATTGTATATTATATATGTATGTTTATTTTTAAAACTTTACTTTAATTTTAATGTACTTTAATGTACTTTAATGTACATCGAATGGAATTTCTAGAAAATTCGACAGTTTCCCATTTGTAGACAGAATTTTTCCACCCACTTTCCACATATATTATTATAGAAATGATTTGTGTACTTTTTTTTGTGTGTATCCATTAATACCTCGTAAACGGCTCCAAGAGTCGAGAGCTAAATGAAAAGCATGAAATTAAAGAGTCTTTGATGAAAAATCATAATTGACAAATATAATAATAATAGCAATGGCAATGATAGGTCCACGGCAGATAAATTAATCTTTCCCCAAATTGGGAAATTCTTTCTTAGATATCTTACATTTTTAAGAACAATGGAGTAACATAATTTCAATTTTGTGTCATTTATGACCATTTTTAGTAATGTTTTTTAGTAGACACTAGCGGCTACGCCCCTAGAGGCCTCTAGTGGCCCCTGAAGGTCGGGAGAGTCGACCCACTCCACTTTATATTTTAGTTTTAGTTTTTTTGTAGAGAGTAATTTTTTTCTTGGGAGGGTCCCCAAAATCGTTATAAGCCTTCCTAGAACCATATCGGTTCAGCGGTTATAGGATATTAAATATGTCATAGAGTTGAATATACAGTTGAAGGTATATTGGGGGGTCTAAATTGAATAAAATTGAATATCGTCAAAAATTCGTACGCACTCTACGTTAGATTTGATTTGTTGTGATTACAAAGAACGTTTAATACCATTGTGTTACAGCATAATATCTAACTATCTTTGCTTGTTATTCTGCTGTCATAAAGCGGTCACAAAATGACTAAGGAACCGAATTAGAAGTCACTATCGGGGCAATTTATCAGAAAGCAGTAATAACATACTATAGGTCATAGAAAAAATATAATTTTTTGCCACGTAGCTTTCAAAATAGTATGGCTTCAAATTTAGACTTTGTTTAAATATACCGTTCATTTTGGGGCGATAATCCCCGCCCCCTCCCCCCTATTTATTTTTTATATAATATTAATATTTTTTTTTGTTTTTTCTTGGACTTCTAGAAAAGGGTTTTGTAATCAAAGGTTGTTTACCCATGGACTAAAATAAAAAGAGAAATTCCCCTTTATCTAAAAGTTGATCAAAAACCAATTTTAAAAAAATACTGTTTTATATATGTCTAGCGGCTATGCCTTTAGAGGGCTCTAGTGATAAATAGTTTTTTAAATAACATGTTTTCGTTGCGTTAAAGTCTCTACGTAAAAAAAATCGATTCAGTGGTTAGCAAGATCCTTCGGAACAGACAAACAGACAGACATCCTGTTACTTTATTATAAGGATCATATTGAACTGATTTTTATAAGCTGAAAATATTGTACCTATCTATAATTCTATAGCAATAATATATTATATACACACTTAAACAGAGCAATAACACACTATCTTTTAACAAGGATAACAAAGTACAGAGAAAGCGCAGCTCCCAGCATCTACTAAAGTGGTTTTGTTTCTTTAGAATGGTTGCATTGACATGTCGTTAATTTTCAATATGTCTTTTGTGTGACGTATTTAAAGAAAATGACTTATTAATATGGCCTTAATTGTTTTTTATTTGCCATTATTTTTCTTAAAAAAAGAAATTACAAATTAATGCCTGATTGAATATAAAAATTAAGGTTGTTTCAATACGTCAGTCATATTCTATTTTTTCCACATATTAATATATGTTATAAAAATACATATTAATGTCACAGTAAATAAAAACAAGATGACAACATCCATAAGTAGCAAAGCACAAAAAACCATGGATGGAAATACGTAAAAGTAGATTTAAAGTGTATTTATTAAAATCAAGAATATACTTATTGGAGAAAATAAACACGAAACCTTGTTTTATTTTTAATGATGACGACAGTCAAAGTAGATTACATAAAAGATTCTCATAACAATGGGAAAAATTATTTTGATACTAATATCCCAAAAAAGTTTGAAAATGGGACCAAAAACGCCAAATATATGGGGAAATATGTAAAACATATAAAAATAGCCAAAAACCTGATAAAAGGCAGTCTGACCGCCATGGTTGTTTTCTTTAAACAACGGGAAATTTAATTTTGATATCTATAACTGAAAAAATTTTGAAAATCGGACCATAAACACTGAAGATATAGAGAATATTGTGAAAAATACAAAAATAGGCTAAAACCTGCAAAAAGGCAGTCTGGCCGTCATGGTTGTTTTCTTTAAACGACGGGAAATTTAATTCTAATGTCTATAACTGAAAATTTTTTGAAAATTGGACCATAAACACTGAAGATATGGTGAAAATGTGAAAAATACAAAAATAGCCTAAAACCTGCACAATTGCAGTCTGGCCGTCATGGTTGTTTTCTGTAAACGACAGGAAATTTAATTTTGATATCAATAACTGAAAAAATTTTGAAAATCTGACCATAAACACTGAAGATATGGAGAAAAATGTGAAAAATACAAAAATAGCTTAAAACCTGCTAAAAAGCGGTCCGACTGCCCTTGATGTTTAATAGTTAATAGTGCTCCTTAATAATGGGAAATGTTGTCAAAAAATTTCAGCTGTCTATCTTTAATAGGAGCCGAGAAAATCACGTTTCCCCTATTCTGTCTCACACGGACGGACGGACAGACAGACGGACGGACGGACATTTCGAATTATAGAGAAGCTTCGCTACTAAAAATAATGTGGAATCCAAACGTCCTTTATTTGTAATAAGTCATCTTTATTAATTAAATAATTTAAATGACATATTGATAAATAAGGACGCATTAAAATGATCTTATATAAATTTAAAAAGGAAATGGATCAAATAGTTCCTGATTTTGACACCAGATGGCAGTTGAAATCACTAATTGTTTAGCTCTGTTTTCCCAATGTTTTGACCTTATTTTTAGTTTGACAATTATTATTTTGTAATGAAATGAAGGATTTTAGTACTACAGACACCACTATGAATTTATATTTTAGTTCCTTTATGCATGTATATTATGAAAACTAATTTTTTTTAGTGAGACCTTCTAGAAAGAATAGAACTATATATATAGGTCATGAAACTTTACAGTGAGCAATGAAATAATAGAAACATATTATGTGTTTGATTTAAAATTGTTAGATTAATTTTAACCCTGAATTATTTCTACTATTTTGTTTGTACGTAAATAATACATTACCAAATTTGGTAGCCATATTGTTTTTTTTGACGTTTTATAAAAATTCAATGTCTTAATACAGCCTTAAATGATTTAAATTGAATTAAATTTAAACATTTGCCACAAATAATAAAAAATTATAATACAATTTTGAAAGTTTGGCGGCCATCTTGTTTTTCTGGACGTTTTAAAGGAAAAATTGACTTTTTAATGCGCCGTTATTTAAGATAAAATGTCATTAAATTCAAAATATTGTTATTATTTATATTTTTTTGACGTTTTTATAAAGATAACGACATGTTTTTGGTACACAATACGTCTATTTAAAAAATTTTTAAAATATGAAACGTCATTTGTCTAGTAATAAAAAAGTTACGTCATTAAGGACGTATTAATGCGACATGTTTCTGAAAATAATGCGATAAAAGTATATGCTGGGAGATCATTAATTACTTCGATTTTAAAAATGTCTCTTTAATACGATTATAAAATAATTACAAGAAAAATGACAAAGAAGTTGTATCAACTTTTTTGCTTTTTATTTAAGATAGCTAGCCGGTTCTTTCAGTAAGTAGTAGATGTAAAATTTTTTATAGAATTCAGATATGCAATCGTTTTTTTTGTAGACCTCTTATTTTTTAAGTAATTTAAGTTTTTTAAAAAAATAATTAAGTCGGTTTTAAGGTACTAAAACGCAACAAAATAAAAGAAGAAAATAGCCAGTATGAACAAAAATAGTAAGATCTTTAATTTGACACCTTACTTTTAAAATTCTGTTGAGTAATTGTTGAAAAAATCTATTTTTTTAACCTCGGTTTAATCAAAACATTAAACCTAAATATTTTCTCATACAGACATAAAACATATGGGTTCATATATACCATTAGAATGAGAAAAATAATATGAATCTATTCTAAGCAAAATTGAAAAAGTTTTAAAAAATTGTAATAAAAAATAGAAAAAATAAAAAGTTTATTTTAAGAATTGTAACTACTAAACTAGCCAATCACAAATCGCAAAAATTGACGAATCAGGAAGCTTAACCTATAAAATTAACCTATAGCATTGCCAGAAAAAAAGGAGAACGTTCATACAATATATACAATAGATACTACAATAAATATAGTGATATTAAAGAACATGTAAAGAATGAAAAATTATGAACAAATATGCATTAGTCTGTTTATAAACTTCAAAACAATACATTATTGTTTCTTGTGTTTAAAAAATATCTGCTACATTGCATTGTCTTTTGTTTAGGTTTGGTTCAGGTTTGGTTCAAGCTAACCCTTTAAAGCCGAAAATTATGATTCTTAAAATAAACTTATTTTTAGTAGCGAAGCTACTCTATAATTCACTTTGTCCGTCCGTCCGTCCGTCCGTCATTCAGTCCGTCAGTCCGTAAGGCAATGGGGGAAATGGGATTTACTTAGCTCCTATAAAAGATAGAATGCTGAAATTTTTTGACAACATTCCCATTATTAAGGAGCACAATTGACTATAAAACATCATTTGCGGTCGGACCGATTTTTAGCAGGTTTTAGGCTATTTTTATATTTTTCACATTTTTCTCCATATCTTCAGTGTTTATGGTCCGATTTTCAAAATTTTTTCAGTTACAGATATCAAAATTAAATTTCCTGTCGTTTGAAGAAACAATCATGAAGGCCAGACTGCCTTTTTAGTAGGTTTTAGGCTATTTTTATATTTTTCACATTTTTCTCCATATCTCGAGTGTATGGTCCGATTTTCAAAATTTTTTCAGTTATAGATATCAAAATTAAATTTCCCGTCTTTTAAAGAAGACAACCATGACAGCCAGACTGCCTTTTTAGCAGGTTTTAGGCTGTTTTTTTTTATATTTTTAACATTTTTCTCCAAGTCTTCAGTGTTTATAGTCCGATTTTCAAAATTTTTTCAGTTGTAGATATCAAAATTAAATTTCCCGTCTTTAAAGGAAATAACCATGACGGCCAGACTGCCTTTTTGGCAGGTTTTAGGCTATTTATAAATATATTTAACACTTTTTTCCATATCTTCAGTGTATATGGTCCGATTTTCCAAATTTTTAAAGTTTTTAAGGATTTAAAAATTAAATTTTTTGTCGTTTCAAGAAAACAACCATGGCGGCCAGACTGCCTTTTATCAGGTTTTTGGCTATTTTTATATGTTTTACATATTTCCCAAGATCTTTGTTTATTTTGATCCAATTTTCAAACTTTTATGGGATATCAGTATCAAAATAATTTTTCCCATTGTTATGAGCATCTTTAATATAATTTACTTTGACCATCGTCATCATACAAAATAAAACAAGGTTTCATATTTATCTTATCCAATAAATCTATTCTTGATTTTAGTGAAAACCTTTTAAATCTACCTGTACGTATTCCCATCTACGATTTTTTGTGCTTCGCTACTTATGGATGTTGTCATCCTTGTTTTTATTATAGTTTTATAAAACTTTTTCAATTTTGCTTAGAATAGATTCGTAAAATTTTTCTGATTCTAAAGGTATATATGAACCCATCTTTTTTATGTCTGTTTGAGAAAATATTTAGGTCTAAAGTTTTTATTAAACCGAGGTTAAAAAAATAGATTTTTTCAATAATTACTCAACAGAATTTTAAAAGTAAGGTGTCAAATTAAAGATCTTACTATTTTTGTTCATACTGGCCATTTTCTTCTTTTATTTTGTTGCGTTTTAGTACCTTAAAACCAACTTAATTATTTTTTTTTAAAACTTAAATTACTTAAAAAATAAGAGGTCTACAAAAAAAAACGATTGCATATCTGAATTCTATGAAAAATTTTACATCTACTACTTACTGAAAGAACTGGCTAGCTATCTTAAATAAAAAGCAAAAAAGTTGATACAACTTCTTTATAAATAACGGCTGCACTTAGCATTTAGGAAGTCCTTATTCAAAGAAAAACTAGTCTAAAACCATCCCATAACTAATCTTAAGAAGTAACAGAGCCTAGAACCATCCGAGGAGCATTAATTTAGGTAACTAGCAAGCTTAACCTTTTACATACATCGACTTATATATAACAGGAAAAGCTTCTCAAAAATCAGCCATGTGACGTCATAAAAATTAGTGAGATGAGAGTAGAAGTGGGAAAGAAAACCCCTAAAAAAAGATGATAATCACTGATTTTTATGACGTCACGTGGATGATTTTTGAGACACTTTGTCCAGTTAAAGGCTAAGTTTCTGATTTAAAATGTTTCAGACTATTTTAATTTATTATTATAGAATGGACGCTCTGAAATTTTATGTTTATTTATAGAGTAGCACCGTTTTTCCAAAGCCATATAATTATTGGCTTTCTCTAGATATACTTCAAACCTAAAAAATAATACATTTCGTTTTTTTTTCTTTGTGTCAATCTAGCACAACTATGTCCATGAGTGGTGCAATAAATATAGGCTAACAAAAATATAAAACAAGAATGACAACATACAAAAAAAGCGTAGCTATGAAAGAGAAGGACAAACGAACATTAAAATTGTAGAGTGTCTAAACTGATTAAGCAGAATATTGATGTATGTAAAATATATGTAAAAGTCTATACAAAATTGTGGGTAAAAGTGATTAAATACAGGATACTGATTAAGAAATACTAAAATTTTTAGGACTTTCTGGTAACGGTTATAAAGTTCCGGTACACCGACAAACTTCCTACCGCGACAAACGTCCTAATGCGACAAACCTCCTAAACGACAAACCTCCTAAACGACAAACGTCCTAATACGACATCTCATTAGTGAAACGTTCTAAAAATTTTCCAAAATTATGAAAAAAAAATCTTCCAAATTTAAGGACAAAATCCTCTAATTATAAAAATATTTAACATTACAAATTCAAAATGGCGATAAAACAAAGGAAAAAATACTTTTTAAATCGAATAACTTTAACCATAGGCTAAATTTTACAAATCTGTCCGACAGTTGTCCCAAAGTCTGTGTTGGCTATCACAAATGGAATGGTTTCGAACCCAATATAACCGTGAATTACAAAAATAAACCTTTAATTTTTTAATTAAAAAAATATACATCTGTCCTTTTATTTTAGAACATTTTTAAATTACATTTGGAAGATTTAATTTTTGAAAAAAAATTAGAACGTTTTACTTAAGAGATGTCGCATTAGGACGTTTGTCGTTTAGGATGTTTGTCGTTTAGGAGGTTTGTCAAATTAGGACGTTTGTCGTATTAGGACGTTTGTCGGTGTACCTAGAGTTCCTACACTTTCCGAATCGTACCTATTTGTTAAATGAATCATCATGCAAAGTTGAAATCGATAAGACAATTCTAACATGTCGCACTAACATTCCATAATAACTTTTGATAAAATGCTAGATAATTTATTTGGAAGCAATACCTTTCAAAAATCTAAAAAAATAAGCCCCAATAAAACAAAACAAAGACATCAAAATATAAAGGGTTAATACAATTTGACTTTGGACTAGAAAAAACTGGGATCAGTAACAGTATTCTAAAATTCAAATGTCAACTCACTTTGTTCAAGTTTAGTTCACAATACGTCATACTAAAGATGTTAAAGAATAAACTGATGCAAGTAATATCAAAAGCAAAACTACGGTTGCATTATGTAAAATATTATTAGATACTAATACTAAATACTAAAATATTTATTACATGAGATCAAATTGACAATATGTTTACAAATAAAATATTTTTATTAATTATTACTATTGTTGTATATTGTAAATCATGATGATTATGGTCGGGTTCATAAAAGGTAAGATCCATGTGATCCAGATTCCAAGAAGGCATGTAAGCTATCCACTGTTACAAGGAAAGCTTGCCTGTAAAGCTGGTTTCGGAATAGAGATGCTGTGAGTATTGGTGCAAAAAATGGGGACAAATTTCAAATTGTTTTGGCGTGTGACGTCATACCCCCATCTCTTTTCTAGGGGGTTTCTTTCCTCCTTCCCTTTTCTTTCCCCTCACTTGTGACATAAATAATCAGCCCCGTCAAATCAATTTAAAATTTGTCCCCATTTTTTGCACCAATACTCACAGCATCGGACAAGGTGGTTTGGTTCAGATATGTTTTTTATCCAGATTTAAAGCACATTTTTTTGGCGCAATTTGTTCTCTAAATTCAGAAAAAAAAGCCATAGGGAGTGAAACTCATAAATATATAAGTAAGAAGATCAGTATAGCATATGATAGTAACCAACTATAACATACAGACAGCCTGAGAAAATGAAGATGTTTAAAGTCCCCTAACAGATAATGACGTCATGCGATAAAATAACCAATGAGAGGCCAATGATAGATTTTACCATTGATCAATTACAGTGAACCTAGTAATAGTGTCTGACTTTTTATCTTTGTGACGTAACAAAAATCGAAGGATGAGAGGGGAGGTGGGAAAGGAAACCCCTAAAAAAGAGATGGATTTTTGTTACGTCACAAAGATAAAAAGTTAGACACTATTACTAGGTTCAATTACAGTGTATACTAGCCTCTCATTATCTATTCTATCGTATGACGTCATAATCTGTTGAGGGATTTTAATCATCTTCCAAGAAAATATAAAATTAAAAGTAGATGTCTGTAAAACACATTTCCTACAGAAAAGGACGATGTCCTCTAGAGCATTACAGGCCGACACACCAATATTTTGTAGAGTAGATGCTCATAGATAACAAGAATATTCACAACAATTAGTTTAAGTAGCAGACGAGAAAATCACGTTTTCCTCAAAACGTAGCTGACTTTTAAACTTATATAGTAGATTCGCTGCTAAAAATATATTTGTATGAGAATGAATATGGCCAAATTATTTTCAGAATGCATATCCTTCCAGCATATACTGAATAAATTGTATAATATAATAAAGACAGCAGATTTCCCCATTGTTTGTGTGCTGTACGTCCATACAATCATACAGAACAGACAAACATTATTTGTACAGCTAAAAATTTTATTAACTAGAATAATTTGTTGTTTACATGTACTCATATTAAAGTTGGATGTTGATTTGTCTGTATAATTATGGATGTTTAATCCAGACAATTACCTGGCCCCAATTTTGGGACCTTTTTTGTCTGCCAGCAAATTGCTTTCTACTCTTGTTAGCGACTCAGCCTTTTATTTACTATTATATTAACTGATATTAAAAGACCCGGGTCATGGAAAGAAAACGAAGTTACGGGTTTCATCGTATTTTCACAGTAGCTTTTAAAAGGTTATTTTAGGTTAGGATAAGTAAATGTTCATGATTGCCCCACACAGGGTTAGAAAATATGCCCTGCATGGCTAGAGCCCCCCGCAGGGGCTAAAAATAGGAGAAAAGCTACTGTGAAAATACGACAAAACCAACAACTTCGTTTTCTTTCCATGATACAAAGATCAAGTTAAAAGCGACACAATACAATCTGTCCCGATTTTGTATTACTTTTGAGGAACACGACTCCAGTGACGTCATATTTTTCTTTCCCGAAAAAGGGAAGGGGGGAAGAAAATCTCTTCAAAAGAGATGGGGAAAACCTCCTTTTCTCCCATCTCTTTTTTCTTCCCCCCTTCCCTTTTTTTTCTTTCCCCCTTCCCTTTTTTGGGAAAGAAAAATATGACGTAACTGGAGTCGTGTTCCTCAAAAGTAATACAAAATCGGGACAGATTGTATTGTGTCGTTAAAAGCTAACCTTTAAAACGATTTGGTTCTCCCTAACAGGGTCGGCAGCCTCTAATTTATTCTTTAAACTGTCGTACTTCCCTCATATCCTTAATTATAGAGATACTATGCTAAAATAACAGTGCAATTAATAAGTTTTTAATCAGACAGGTAGACGGAAGGACAAACAGTATTTATAGAGTAGCTGCGCTACTTATAAAAAATAAAAATTTGCGGATTTTTGAGAACGTTTATTTGCTTGGTATAGTATATCTACTTTCTATCTCACTATTATTGTGCATACAGCTATATAGTAGCACAATATTTTTAATAGAACACAGTAATAGTGTCTGACTGATTATGACGTAACAAAAAAAATTAGCCAATGAGAGGCCACTTTAAATTTTACCATAAGTCAATAACGGCCTCTCATTTGCTAATTTTTTTTTGTTACGTCATAATCAGTCAGACACTATTACGGTGTTCTTTTTAATATTCAATATGTTTTAGAACAGAGGTGGATTCTTAAAAAAAAATTTGCCCCATTAATCGCTTAGTGGGGCAAAATTGTTTTCGTGAAAAATCCACCAAAATCACATTAAAAATCTACAAAAATTAAACAAAATCATAGAAAACAATTTTGCCCCATGATGCGATTAGTGGGGCAAATTTTTTTTAAGAATCCACCTCAGTACAGAAAAAAATTAAGATAATTGAGATGTTATAATTATAAATGCAATAAGTAAAGATGTTTACAACAAAACGGGCTCTTTCTTTGGGACATTTTCCGTTTGCTAGCAAACTCTTTTGTAGCGACTTTGCTGTGTTAATACACGACGTTATCAATGGCAAAAATAATACTTATCAAGTTGAAAGTTGGCACAAGGTCCACAAGGTGGGGACATAAAGTTATTTAACCCCTTCCCCCTCTATTGTTTTATTCGAATGTTATTGTATTATGAGGTTTAAATGCAATAGTTAGGGAGTTTTTAAGTGCTTTCACTCAAAACTTTGTCATGACTTTTGACCCAACCCCCTAAATACTCTTGCAGGCTGCTCTAACCCTGATGGGCCTATCCCTAATGGGATTATCCCTGCAAGGCTCCTCTAACTTTCACTTAACCTAACCTAACATTAGAATCAAATATTGATGAGAATTACTTAGATAACGACAGACTAACAGACAATAATTATTTACAGATAATCTTAGCAACAAGAAAATACTAAACAATTCGAGAATGATTAAAGTCCACCCACAGATAATGACGTCATACGATAGAGTAACCGATGAGAGGCCAGGACAAATTTTACCATTGTTCAATTAAAGTGTATATTGGCCTCTCATTGACTATTCTATCGTATGACGTCATAATCTGTGGAGGGACTTTAATTATCTTCAACAATTCGTTCGGTACTTCAAAAACTGGCTTGGATATTAAAAATTTTGGGTGCATGATTGTTTGACTGTCACCAAAGCATGAGACATCAATTTTTTTGCAACCTACAGTATGCAAATTTATGCATAGATAGATAGATAGATAGATAGATAGATAGATAGATAGATAGATAGATAGATAGATAGATAGATAGATAGATAGATAGATAGATAGATAGATAGAAAGATAGATAGATAGATAGATAGATAGATAGATAGATAGATAGATAGATAGATAGATAGATAGATAGATAGATAGATAGATAGATAGATAGAAAGATAGATAGATAGATAGATAGATAGATAGATAGATAGATAGTTAGATAGATAGATAGATAGATAGATAGATAGATAGATAGATAGATAGATAGATAGATAGATAGATAGATAGATAGATAGATAGATAGATAGATAGATAGATAGATAGATAGATAGATAGATAGATAGATAGAAAGATAGATAGATAGATAGATAGATAGATAGATAGATAGATAGATAGATAGATAGATAGATAGATAGATAGATAGATAGATAGATAGATAGATAGATAGATAGATAGATAGATAGATAGATAGATAGATAGATAGATAGATAGATAGATAGATAGATAGATAGATAGATGGATAGATAGATAGATAGATAGATAGATAGATAGATAGATAGATAGATAGATAGATAGATAGATAGATAGACCAAGAGACAGACAAAAATTTGTATTTTTATTATTGTCAATTAAGCTAAAAGTATTTCGCCTTGTAATTAAAAGTAAACAGTTAATGTGGAGTGCCAAAAGAAATAGAGTGTGTTTTCTTATAATTCAGGGAGTCTAGTGGATATAGTGTGGGTTATTAAAGAATTAGCGACTACGGCTCTGTATCAAAGGTGCAGAGAGGAGCTAGAAAATGGCTTAAAACCATCTTAAGACTGAAATAGCTTTCAACCATCACAAAACCTATGTAAAGTTTACATAAAATGGGGAACCTAATCAGTTCAGTAGTTAGTGACATTTTAGGCTTCAGACAAAAAAAACTTTTTTTCGTATTTTTTTCTAAACCGATTAATATCCGGTGGATTAGAACAGGTTCTTCGGCATCTCGTGGCTAAAAAAACTGGTTATAATCTTATTATAATTGTACATTTTATATCGGCGGAAAGCTGTCTATGCGAGAAATAACTATTATAATTTTTTTCAGAAACCCTATCCCTTCGAACTAGTGTAGTTTTTATTAGTGCAATGCTATTATTAAGATTCCGTTCATTTGAAAAACAAAATTTTCTGTTTTTCTCACGAATGAGGAACTTTAGAATAGTTGAAAATTGGGTTCTAATTAAAACCAATTTCTTTGAAATCGTTCTATTATTTTCAAACTCTACCCCAATTTTTTTTAAGCAAATGAGGTTCGAATCACGACTGGACATCGCTACATAACTTAAGACTTTAAAAATGGTTTCTACTGCTGATATGTCAGATGTGCTACATTAATAGTTAGAAAAGGGAGAATACTTTAGCCAAAAAAATTTCCATGCACACTTAAGACTTAATGACGAAGGTCGAACAATAAAAAAATTGGTTGTATGTTTGGTGTTTGGAACTAAAATAAAAAATTGATTCACTTATTGACGAGAAATAATCTGTGATTTTCTGTAGATAATATATCAATATAAGTATGTATGAAAACAGCAATGGCCACTCTTATTGGATGCCTTATAGATGACTATAAACTATTGCAATCGTTAGACTTCTTTATAGGTTAATCTGAAATTAGGTATGGCGATTACACAAGCGATTTAGTATTACCTGTTACACAACACTTAATATATCTGAGATGGATTCTTAAAATACTTTGGGCTTCACTAAAATTAGTAAGGCTCACTAAAAAATTTTGTGACAAATCCTCCAAAATCGCATTAAAAATCTACAAAATTAAACAAAATTTTATGTTAATGATCCTTTAATGATTTTTATTTAATTTTTGTGATTTTGGAGGATTTTTCACAAAATTTTTTAGCGAGGCTCAATAATTTTAGTGAGCCAGTGAGTTAGAAAGATTTTTTAAGAACCACCTCAGGTCTCGGTAGCAAAAGCCTCAACCACAGCCACCCTAAAACTCACAAACGTGATCTGCGCTAACATAAAAACAACATTACTAATATGAATGGATATACTATTACTTTAATCTTACAAAAGATTTCCTCGTTCTCCTTATAAAGTGAAACTAGCAGCGGGCTAAAATACCGATACTCCATTATCTCTCCTCCTACTGGATTAACTAACTAACCAATAAATAAATTCCATGTAAGCATGCTAAATTGACGACAATTTTTCCCCTTAAAATCCACGTATAATTATATTATACATCCGTTCCAATATGCAACTATAAAAAATGCCCGTTGCTGACATCATGACTTAATGTTTATTTTAAAACAACAATAACAAATCTATAGTATAGATTTATATACAGACAACTACCTCCCTTTCTTTTTCAAATACCTCTTTCGTCTGCTTCTAAATTATTTTCTGCTACTTGGTTGTGTTAATATAAGCGACACCCTTGGTTGATTTTCAATGACTCTATATAAAGGTTGCATAAGGCGGTTACGATGGGGAGATACTGCTATATAACCCTCTCTCTAGTGTTTTACTCTAATGCAACAATAAATGTTTACAGATTTATATTAAAATATTTACATTGTAGAGTAGATGTGCTTCAAGGCTTGGTATTCTAGGAAGTAAATTTTTATGTTTTTATTATCACAGAAACAAGTATAACATTATCTCGAAGAGCGAAGCTCAAAGAATATTTAAAAACTTTCCGTTAAAAAACTAAGGGCATTATGTACTTACAGTAACTTCAAACAGACTATCAACACTTTAATTGCACTACATTTGTCTAAACTGTGTATGGTAAAGCGTTGCTCCTATTTATGTGCCAAGGTATTCCCTATACTCTTGCTATAAATGTAGGAACTTTTTTTTCCTTGTTAAAGAAGTGAGGGAGAAGAAATTGAACTGTAACCAAAGTTTATTATATAATTCGTTGGCTTAAAAACTTTGGGTACTTTTATAAAAAAGAATTTGGTATGTTTAAACTTTTCAACTAATAATTTAAATATGCAATAGGGGTAATTTTGTTTATCATAATAGTTATGTGTAAATCAATTTATCGTCCCTTGTCTTATCCCTTTAGATCCCTTTTAATGACGCGGATAAGTTGAAGAGTAGGTTTGCTCCCGCAACAATGCTCAGAAAGGGTTGTTCTATGAAAATGATTAGAATCAGTACATGGACATTTTGTTAGGGCTAGGCAGCCGCGCCTCAGCCGCGAATAAGCCTCTATTTTAAACTCGGTTGTGTCGTGTGAATAAAAAAATGTCGAAAAGATGGGTTGTATATTAATTTCGGAACAGGTTTAGACATCCAGCTGAATATACTGAGTCTTACACGCGGTTGACGAGCCATGCTGATTTTGTTTTATTGGCGCAGCAACAATAGAATTATTAAACAATAAATGTAGGAAGTATAGGTGTATATTCCGGACAACTACCTCACCCAAATAACAAGGACCCTTTAGCTAGCAGACGAAAATTAATTTCATTCAACTTTGCCTTCTCAATTTAGCTGTTTATGTATATTTTCATTGTTTTGATAGTTTTTTTACTAAATTGAGAATGTGCATGAGAAGTAGGACTTTAAGATAAATGTCATTAAATCAAAGGGTTGTTTGTTTGTTGTGTTTTCTGAAATTACTAATAAAGCTTGGAAATGACTAGAACCCGAAACTAAATTAGCCCCCAAAAGGAAATGGCTGTACAGTTAAATATTGTTTTCAATTGTCTCTATACCTATCAATTGAAATATCTATCCATCTACTTATCTTTTTTTTTACATCTATCAAACTATTCTTTTATTTATCTATTCATATTTAATTTTACCCATCCTTTTATCAATTCATCAATCCATCTACATATCTATCTAATTGACCATAGGTTAATCTTATTATACAAGATGATATAAACATTCAGGGGCTGGAAAAAAAATTTTAGGCAGACAGGGGGTTGTGCTCCTCTCACACGAAAATTTTTCTGACATCCATTAATTCGTATGACGTTCTATCGATCCTTCGAATAAATATATCTACATTTTTGTTATTCACCTATTGAACTATCCATTTTATATTTATCCATCTTACTATCATCCATGTATCTATCCATCCATCCATCTATCTATCTATCCATCAATCTATCTATCCATCCATGTATATATCCATCCATCTTTCTATCTATGCATTTATCTATCCACCTAACTATCTATCCGTCTAACTATCTATCCGTCTAACTATCCATCCATCAATCCATCTGGCCATCCATCTATCTATCTATCCATCTATCTATCTATCCATCCATCTATTTATACATCGGTCTAACTATCCATCCATCAATTCATCTGTCCATCCATCCATGTATCTATCATACATTATCTATGTATACATCTATCTATCAATCCATTTATCTATCCAGCCTGCTAACAACCCATCTATCCATCTATCTGTCCATCTATTTATTTATCCATCCCTCTATCTTTACATCCGTCTGACTATCCATCCATCAATCCATCTGTCCATCCATCTATCTATCGTATGAGTACATCTTCATTGTATTACTATTTTTTTGACCTAAAGGATTGGCTCAGGTTTTTTGCTTGATATGTTGTGCCGTGCATATATACATAGAGTAATCATATAAGAGGAGGAGATGTTGTTGTTATTGTTCTGATAACACCCACTTACATTTAACCTAGCACATTGAGGGAGAGGACATTGGGCTGTTTATTTCACTAGTACCCAAAGTTTTAAAATAAGACTTTCTTAATCGTTTTCTTAAACACTTTGGGGACTTTTATTGAATTTCAATTGGTTGGTTCATTAAGTTGAGGGTCCAAACATTTCGACCATTATTTGCAATCTACAGAAAGGGATATTTAGTTATTACCATCAATTTATCAACCTGATTATGATAAACTTAAACATTCCCTAGCCTAACCTTGCTTATGGATATTTTGTGGGTTAAATTTTTCCTCTTTAAATAGTTCTTCTATGGTATACACAAAACAAAGAGTAACAGATAAGGATTTCTTACCATAAGGTTAGAATAGTTATTTCTCGCATCGTATCCCTAGTAGTTTTTAAATCTGACAAGTAGTGCCAAAACCTTGTCTAATCTGAGTTTTGACAGGTTTTCCTCAGGTTTTAATCTGCCCGCCCCTCATCAATCAACTCTGACATTTGATTACATTTCGTCAGATTGTAATCTGACAAAACCTGTGTTTTTGCGCAAAAAGGTACTAAAACTCAGATTACTCAGGATTTGCCGCCAAATTTTTAATCTGTCAGGGGGGATTTCAGATTATAATCTGACGAATCTGACTCAATGTGAGCAAAGTTCAGGTGATTAAGATCGTAATCTGTGATTAAATTGACCCTCAAAATTTGCCCAGTTAATCCCTTATCTGACATTTGATGACAAACAGTCATACTCTAACCTGACATTTAATGACAAACAGTCATACTCTAATCTGACAATTGATGACAAACAGTCATACTGTAATCTGACATTTGATGACAAACAGTCATACTGTAATCTGACATTTGATGACAAACAGTCATACTCTAATCTGACATTTGATGACAAACAGTCATACTCTAATCTGACATTTGATGACAAACAGTCATACTGTAATCTGACATTTTATAACAAACAGTCATACTCTAATCTGACATTTGATAACAAATGGTCATACTCCTAACTGACTTTTAGTGACAAACAGTCATACTTTAATCTGACATTTGATGACAAACAGTCATACTCTAATCTGACATTTGATGACAAACAGTCATACTCTAATCTGACATTTGATGACAAACAGTCATACTCTAATCTGACAATTGATGACAAACAGTCATACTCTAATCTGACATTTGAAGACAAACAGTCATACTTTAATCTGACATTTGATGACAAACAGTCATACTCTAATCTGACATTTGATGACAAACAGTCATACTCTAATCTGACATTTGATGACAAACAGTCATACTCTAATCTGACATTTGATAACAAATGGTCATACTCCTAACTGACTTTTAGTGACAAACAGTCATACTCTAATCTGACATTTGATGACAAACAGTCATACTCTAATCTGACATTTGATAACAAATGGTCATACTCCTAACTGACTTTTAGTGACAAACAGTCATACTTTAATCTGACATTTGATGACAAACAGTCATACTCTAATCTGACATTTGATGACAAACAGTCATATTCTAATCTGACATTTGATGACAAACAGTCATACTCTAATCTGACATTTGAAGACAAACAGTCATTCTTTAATCTGACATTTGATGACAAACAGTCATACTCTAATCTGACATTTGATTACAAACAGTCATACTCTAATCTGACATTTGATGACAAACAGTCATACTCTAATCTGACAATTGATGACAAACAGTCATACTCTAATCTGACATTTGATGACAAACAGTCATACTCTAATCTGACAATTGATGACAAACAGTCATACTCTAATCTGACATTTGAAGACAATTAGTCATACTCTAATCTGACATATGATGACAAACAGTCATACTCTAATCTGACAATTGATGACAAACAGTCATACTCTAATCTGACATTTGAAGACAAACAGTCATACTCTAATCTGACATTTGATGACAAACAGTCATACTCTAATCTGACAAACAGTGATACTCAGTGACAAACAGTCATACTCCATACTGACTTTTAGTGACAAACAGTCATACTCTAAACTGCCTTTTAGTGACAAACAGTCATACTCTAATCTGAATTCAAGTGAAAAATAGTCATACTCTAATCTGACTCTTAATGACAAATAGTCATACTCTTTATTTAAACAAATAATAATTCTGATATTTTGATTTTAATAGCAATAAATTTTACAAAATCAAAAAATATTTAATTAAAAAATATTTAATTAAAATAAAACTATAAAATTAAATGATGGTACTCTTCAAAAGATTCTGGTTGTTCTAGTTGTGCAAATGGGTCAACAGAAGTAACTATCATAAACGATTTTGTACTTATGTAACAATCTTTTAATTAAGTTATTCTATTGAAAATTGTCTCTTTCTTGGTTTCTCATTTCTTTGTTTGTGTGGTAACTGCATCAAAAACTGTTCATCAACAATTTAAAAATAAGTTATGATGTAGTTTTAAGATTTTCAAAACCACCTCAACACCAGACTAAAAAAAATAACAACCTGACATTGAAGTGATTCTAAAATTTTGTGTTATATTAATTTTTGACAATAGGTATACTAATTACAAATGATTACAAATAAAAACATATAATATCTAAAGGGATAGTTGCATAAAGTGCATTAAAAAAGTTTGATGGCAAGCATAAGTTACAAAAATACCATCTACCATATATAATTTTCAAGTCTTGATATTTTTAAAACTACCTGGTAGAAAATTTAAGTTATTACAAATGTATGTCCTCTAGATAAACTATTGAACATAAAAAATATGCAGTTCACTAAATTCAAGTTTAAATGCAATTCTTGCAACTACCCCTTTGATGCAAAAAATAAGGAAAAATTTAATACTATTAATTAGATATCTTTACTGTAATTTTTTACTCCTAGCTGTCACCAATTTTTTTGCACGAAAGACAAAGTAACATTGATTGTAATCCTACTAAAACCTTTTTTAAAATGACTAAGTACTTATAATCTAAAGTGTTCTTCTAACTTTTACACAATTTTTAATGAAAATTTTTAAAACTTTCAGTCTGTATGTTTGGCATGTAACATCCAATCAATATTTTTAAATAATATTCAAAGATTTTAAGCCAACAAATTAGAGATTATAGAACCAGTATAATTTCCAGTCCAATGTCCACTCCCTCTGTGGTTTATGCAAATAACTTGATTGTTATATAACACAAAAATTTAACCACAAAAACGATTATCTAGAAAAAAACTAACCGAAAAGGATATCTAAACAAGGATGACAACATCCACAAAAGCGAAGCACTGAAACGGTAGGACAAACGGACATTAACACTTGTATAGTGTCTGAACTGAATAGTCAGAATATAAAAGTATAAGAATCAAAGCAAAATTGTAAGTAAATTTGTTGAAAAACTGCTTACATTTTTAAGACTTGATTATACAGTTGCTACGCTTATTACATTGTTCTTTGTTGTCCCAGGAATCATTATACAAAAAATCAGATCAAAAGAATAATTAAAACACATAAAAATTTGTTGTTAAAAAGTAAAAAATCAACATGTTTAAAAAGGACGTACGGACATTCTGGTAATGATTATAGATTTGCTACGCTTTCTAAATCGTACCTAAATACTACATGAATCATCATACAAAGTTAGTAATCGATTGGACAATTCTAACATGTCTGAATTAACGAATAAAAGCTATCTATCTCGGACGGACGGACGGACGGACTGACGTACGGACCGACCCTAATTATAGAAAAGCTTCGCTTTTAAAAAAGAAAAATGGAATGATCTATAATATTAAGGAAGGTGGAAATACTAGATAAAAAGAAACAAGGATGACAACATCCATAAAAGCGAAGCACTGAAATGGTAAGACAAACGGACATTAACACTTGTATAGTGTCAGAACTGAATAATCAGAATATAAAAGTATAAGAGTCGAAGCAAAAGTGTAAGTAATTTTTTTGCCAAACTGCTTGATACAGGATAATGTTTATGGACATACTTACATTTTTAGGACTTGATTATAGAGTTGCTTCGCTTATAAAATTGTTCTTTTTTGTCCCAGGAATCAATTTACCAAAAATCAGATCAAACGGATAATTAGATCACATAAAAATTTATGTTTAAAAAGTAGAAAATCAACATGTTTAAAATGGACGTACGGACATTCTGGTAATGATTATAGAGTTGCTACGCTTTCTAAATCGTACCTAACTACTACAGGAATCACCATGCAAAGTTTGAAATCGATAGGACAATTCTAACATGCCTAAATTAACGAATAAAAGCTATCTATCTCGGACGGACGGACGGACGTACGGACGTACGGACTGACCCGAATTATAGAAAAGCTTCGCTTTTAAAAAGATACAACACAAAATATTTTCTCAAACTATTTAAATTTAATATAGTTTTTTTAATATATTTTTTTTCCTTTTATAACTTAAACTTTACTATCTATCTATTGAATGTAACAATTCATATATTTGTTTCTCCTTATATAAAAGTAACAGGATGTCTATATGAAAGTGTCAGTTTGTCTGTTAATACAATGGGATTTCTCTAACTGCTAAACCAGTATGGTTCTAATTAACGACGTAGCTTCTCATAGGTCCTGAAAAGATGTTTTTTACCTTTTCTTTATAAAACTAAAATTGAATATTAAGGGGAGTTGATTCGTCCCCCCCCCCCCCATTAGAGGCTTTTAGGGGTGTACCCGCTAATTAGAAACAAAATACAGGGAGGGAAAAACCATGGGCATTTTAATACACTATTCCCCAAAGTTTTATAATAACCTTTCCTTGTTCTTTGTCTCGCCAGCTCTAGGGATATTTATTGTATTTTTATTGATTGGTTCATAAAGTTGAGTGTTCAAACGTTTCAACCACTTATTTCAATCTACAGATGGGTTAATTTTGTGTAATATCATTGGGGATATACAACAACAATTTATCGGCCCTTGCCTTATCCCTTTAGATCCCTGAACAAAATAGCAATATCTATTGATACTCAGGAATCCAAAGGGATAAGACAATGGCAGATTAATGGATGTACATATCAATGGCACACAAAATTACACCTTCTGAAGATTAAAATTAGTGGTTGAAACGTTTGAACACTCAATTTAATAAATCAACCAATCATAATTTTGTAAAAGTTATTAAACCAACGAATGAGAAAACATTATCATAAAACTTTGGGTACCAGTGTTATAAACAGCCCAATGTCAAAGTAGGGAATAAGAAAGTACCCAAAGTTTTATCACTACATTGTCCAGAGAGAGAGGAAACAATGAGCTATTTATTACACTGGTCCCCAAAGTTTTTTAATAACGTTTACTCATTCGCGGATTTATCAACTTTGGGGACTTTTACTAAAAAAATTGTGTAAACAAAAAAGTGGAAAATCAACCCGCCTTAACATACATCTCCAATGATAATGCACAAAATTACCCCTTCTGTAAATTATAGTTAGTAGTTAAAACATTTGGAGACTCAAAATGAGTAAAAAAAGTCCCTAAAGTTGTTGTGCCAATGAATGAAAAAACGTTAAAGATTTAACAGGAATTCAAGGGATAATCAATGGACAAAACATTTATTCATATCCCAAATGATGATAAACAAGATAATCCTACTGTAGAAAAAAATTATTGGTTGAAAAATTTGCACTCTTCTAATGTAAAAAAAAACATTCAAAATTTAATAAGAAAAACCTGTAAGTGTTGTCAACCGAAGATAACTTTGGGTGCCAGCGTAATTTAAAGCCTTATGTCCCCTCCCTCCCTGGTCAAAAAGAGAGGGAGGAGACATTGAACTGTATATTACAATAATACCAAAGTTTTAATTTATTCGCTCTACACTTTGGGTACTTTTATTAAATTTGATTAGTCAATTAATATACCAGCAGTGTCCAAACGTTTTAACCAATAATTATAGAATTTAGAAGGGGTATTTTGATGTATCATCCATTGTTTTATCCCTTTTATCACTGACAATGTTATACGTCTCTGAAAAGCAGGTATATTCTAAGCTGTGAAGGATTAATTGTAGTATTAATTATAGACAGTTGACCAATGATATTAGTCATCTTTTAGCTAGGCTACTTCAAGTAAGAGCATCATCTAAAAATCAGTCTACCAAAATGAATATCAGAAATGCACCTCAGCCCCCCTCCCCCCCCCCCCCTTATATTCAACTTTCCAAAATTTCACCTAAACAAACATACCAAAGGACACTTGAACTTAATTGATAAAAATAAAATGTTTTAAATGGATGTGTGGACTTTCTGATAAAATTTATAAAATAATTATGAAAAGTTTGAAATGGATAGAACATTCTAAAATGTAAAATTAATGAAATATAACCATTATGTACAGACAAACAGACCCTAACTATGTAAAAAGCTTCTCTTTTGACGAGGAAACATACAAAAGTGAAGCTCCAAAGTAGTAAAACCAGGGAAAAGGGATTGGATACTAACAAACAATTCTAAGTGAAAATTTCCCCACAATCTCCTTCCCCTTTTTCTGAAGTTATTACCCACTTCCTTTCATTTATATCAAGAAACAAGATTTACGCCAACTCTACGCCAACAACATATTTATAAAAGAATTTAATATTTGTTGATTATCAATAGGATAATTCTAGCTAACCGGACCGACCCCAATTATACAAAGTCGCTTTAAAAAAAAACAGGGATTTAAAGTTATAAGACAATGGCTGATAAATTGATGTACTTCCCCAATGATGATATACAAAATCACCGTTTCTGTAGACTAAAATTATTGGTTGAAACGTTTGAACTTTCAACTTAATGAAACAACAAATCAAAATTAACTAAAGAGCCCAAAGTTGAAAAGCCAACGAATAAGAAAACATTTTTATAATAATTTGAGGATTAGTGTAATAAACAGCCAATTAACCCTCTTTCTCTGAAAAAAAACAGTATAGTAGTTGGGGAGGGAGGGGACATTGGGATGTTTATTACTTTAGTCCCCAAAGTCTTATGATAATGTTTTCTTATTCGTTGCAAACTTCGTAGAAAACTTTCGGGACTTTTTATTGAATTTTGATTGGTTGGTTCAGAAAGTTGAGTGTTCAAACGTTTCAACCAATAATTGTAATCTACAGAAGGGGTAATTATGTGTCCATCATTGGGTATGTCAATTTATTGGCCATTGTCTAATCCCTTATGTACGCTGAACAGATAGCACTTTTCAATAATTAAGACATGTTATAATTGTCCTATCGATTTTAAACTTTTCATGATGATTCCTAACAGTAAGGTATGATCTAAAAAGCGTAGTATTCAATGCGTTTTTACTTTATAAAGATGCATGTTTGTCATTCTTGTTGAAGGGCGTGCAAGCTTTTTTAAATGGGAGGGGTGAATGATTTTTTATTCGTTGGATTAAAAACTTTCGATACTTTTATTAAATTTTGATCCAAATGTTTCAACTAATAATTTGTCTTTACAAATGGTAATTTTGTTAATTAATTATATTTGTCTTATCCCTCAAGAACCTGACAAATTACCCATTCTGTAGAAAAATGAATTGTTGAAAATTTGGGACCAAGCTATTAAAGTTTAATACAAGAATATTCAAAAAAAAAAAAAAATGAAATAAAAGCGAATATCCAAAGCAGATAATTAATCACATCATAAAAAAATGTTTGTAAAAAATGTTAAGTATAATCAGCATCATTAAAATAGATGTACGGACTTCCTAAATTGGTTTCTTAACTGTTCCTAACTCTTACAAAATAATTATGTAAAGTTTGAAATCGATAAAACATTTCTAACATGCCTAAATTCTCGATTAAATCCATCATTTACGTAAGGACATAGTACCCCATATCGCTAACAGTATTAGTAGCCAGGGATTTGAAGGGATAAGACTATGGCAGATAAATTGATGTTCATATATCACCAATGATAATACACAAAATTACCCTTTCTGTAGATTAGAATTACAATTAGATTACAATCAAAATCAATAAAAGTCCCCCAAAGGTGTTAAGTTAAGGAATAAGAAAACGTTTTTGTTAGACTTTGGAGACTAGCACAATGTCACCTCCCTTACTAAAAAGTAAAGTATCTTTGCACTAGCAAAAATTTTCAAAGTAAAGCTTTTCTATCATTCTTGTCCGTGCGTCCGTATGTCCGTCTGAACGGATAGCTCTTTAGGTTAGTTTAGACGTGATATAATTGTCCTATTGATTTAAACTTTTCATGGTGTTCTTATAACAGTAAGGTACGATCTAAGAATTGTTGTACAAAAAATGTTGAGCACGAATTGCGTTGTCACTTAATAATTGTTTGTCTGAAATTTTTTTATGAATATTGTCATTCTTGGTCAAAGTGAAGCTACTCTATCAAACCAAAAACTGTTCTCTAAGAGGTTTAAGTAAGGGCGTGCAAGCTTTTTAAGTGGACGGGGGGGGGGGGGGGGGGTAAAATCCTGATTTTAAAAAATACTACTAGGCTTAAAGCGGAGCTGAACATTAATAATAACAAGGATGACAACATTCATAAGTAGTGAAGCACGAGGCTTTATTATTTTTGAAAGGATGTTTAGTTGATGTAAAAAGAAGAATAGGAAATAAATTATAAAAAATCACTTAACCCTTGTTAATACAACATGTATTTTAATGCATGGCGGACAAACTAACAGACCAAGTAAATTATATACTAGAAAATACTTGCTGCATCAGCGTGAAGCATACTGCACCAAAAATTTACGCTGCCTAGCAGTTGATAAAATTGCAATTCCTCCATGGCGTTACGGACGGACTGACTGAAAGATAAAATGATAGCTTCGATACTAAAAAGAAGTGAAAAACATCTTCCAGTATGGCTCCGAAACCAAAAAAAATCCGCTGGATTAGAATCAGTTCTTAGCTATACTCAGAAATCATGTATGGCATCGTATAGCTATTCCACTCATATATCCCTGTTAAAATTGTCTCTGTAAAATAATTAAAATGATTTATGTCCACGATTATATGGCTTACAAAAGGTATTCATAGCTGACAAAATATCAACAACATATTTCTCAAGGAATATGGTAATTACTTTCCTAAAAACAAGGATGACAACATCCATAAAAGCGAAGCACTAAAACGGTAGGACAAACGGACGTTAACACTTGTATAGTTTCAGAACTGAATAATCCTAATATAAATGTATAAGAGTCAAAGCAAAATTGTGAGTAAATTTGTTAAAAAACTACTTGATACAGGATAATGTTTATGGACATACATACATTTTTAGGACTTGATTAAAGAATTGCTTCGTTTATTACATTATACTTTGTTGTCCCAGGAATCAATATACCAAAAATCAGATCAATCGGATAATTAGATCACATAAAAATTTGATGTTAAAAAAGTAAAAAAAATCATCATGTTTAAAATGGACGTACGGACATTTTGGTAATGATTATAGAGTTGCTACGCTTTCTAAATCGTACCTAACTGCTAAAGGAATCACCATGCAAAATTTGAAATCGATAGGACAATTCTAACATGCCTAAATTAACGAAAAAAGCGTTACGGACGGACGGACCGACCCTAATTATAGAAAAGCTTCGCTTTTAAAAACTACCACACTATAACTTTATGTTTTTTCTAGGGAGGTAAAGGAATAAGACAATGGATGATAAAGGGGGGGGGGGGGGGGCGAAAGTGACACTTTTTGAAACCAAAACTAAAAGTCAACAAAGGAACTCAACTAAAAAAAGAGTTACAGGTCTGAGATTTTGCATGGCAGTTGCTTTATAGGGGTACAATATGGAACTGTAAAGAAACGGCGGCGCAACCGCCGAAAACCGCCGTTTCCTGCCGAATTTTTTTTTGCCTTTTCTCGGCGGTTTTCGGCGGTTGCGCCGCCGTTTCTTCACAGTTCCATATTGAACCCCTATAAAGCAACTAACATGCAAAATCTTAGACCTGTAACTCTTTTTTTTAGTTGAGTTCCTTTGACTTTTAGTTTTGGTTTAAAAAAGTGTCACTTTCGCCCCCCCCCCCCCCCTTTATATACAATATATAACTCCAATGATGATAAATAAATAAAATTACTCCTATTGTTGAAAAGTAACCAACCAATCAAAATTATAATTTTTTGAGTCAAAAAATAAGATAACGTGGTTATAAAACTTTGGATACCAGCACCATTATGGACCAGAAGCCCCTCCCCCTCCCTGGGTTGACTCAAAAATAGTCATCATATCAAAAACTGTCAAGAAATTATGCCAAACATTAACTATAACCAACACTGGAATTAATCGGTATAGTAGCCAGGGAGGGAGGGGACATTGGACTATTATTACTTCATTCCCCAAAGTCTTATAATACCGTTTTCTTATTCGTTGACTTTACAACTTTGGGGACTTCTTATTGAATTCTGATTGGTTGGTTAAGGAAGTTGAGTGTCGAAACGTTTCAACCAATAATTGTTATCTACAGAAGGTGTAATTTTGTGTATCATTAATGAAGATGTACATCAATTTATCGGCCATTGTCTTATCTCATTTGATCTCTGAATAGTAGCGTAGCTTTGCATTAGCAACAATTGTTAAAGGCGAAGATTTTCTATAATTCGGGTCGGTCTACCGTATGTTCGCTGAAAACGGATAGCTCTTTTCATTAGTTTAGACATAATATAATTTCCTATCGATTTCAAACTTTTCATGATGAATCCTAACAATAAGGTACAATCTAAGAAGCGTTATTTGTACAGAAAATTTTGAGTAATCAATACGTTTTTAAAAGCGAAGATTTTCAATAATTAGGGTTGGTCTGTACGTCCGTCAATAACAGATAGCTTTTTTGCGTTAATCTAGACATGTTAGAACTGTCCTATAGATTTCAAACTTTGCATGATGATTCCTGGATTAGTTAGATTAAATATAGAAAGCGTAGCAACTCTATAAACCAAATCCGTACGTCCATTTTAAATGTTGATTTTTAACTTTAAAAAAAAAATTATGTAATATAATCATCCAAATGATTTATGGAGTACTGAGTCCTATTACAATAAGGTAAAATATTATCAGCGAAGCATCTCTATAATCAAGTCCTAAAAATGGATAAAATGGGGAGGGGGGGGGGAGCAAATACCCACAACATTAATAACCAGAAAGATAACATCCATAAGAAACAAAGCACAAAAATCATTATCATAGAGAGGATGAACGGCTGATAAAAAAGAAGAAAATATTATATAAATTTTAGTACCAAATATTGGGCAATGGTATAGTCCCTTTTGTGGCAACGTCTCTAAAGGGGCGTATTTTCAGATTAGTTTTTTATAGGTTATTTTTGGTTAGGTTAGTTTAAGTAGGGTTAGGAGATTGCCCCACAGGGTTAGGCAATTCGCCCCGTAGGGTTAGAGCTCCTCCCAACGGCTTAGAAATAGAGGAAAGGTATTGTGAAAATACGACGAAACGCCCCTTAAGAGGCGTTGCCACGAAAGGAAGTTAGGAACTATACCTGTTAGTTTACAATATTGCATCGCTCCCTCCATATAGTTACGGACGGACTGATGGACAATGAGGATTATAGAGAGAATTGTAGAGTTCTACACAACTTTAAAAATATACCAGCGGCTGCGACCCAAACATTTAGGGGCTAGGGAACGGAAGATTAAAGCATGAAACTATAACAGGACCAATAAAGAACTAAAATCGGTTATGTAGCTTTCTAGATCTTATAGCCTTAAGGGATAAGACAATTATACAATGAACAATAACTTGATCTACAAACCCAATAATGAAAACAAAATTACCCCATAAGTAAATTGCCTACTTTTATTCCGCCTTCCCTTTCTTTGTGCTGTGTTAATGACCCAAGCTAACTATTGTACCTCCACCCTTATCCTTACCAACCCACAAAACGTTTTAGATTATTGTGATAAACTTAAAACAAAGATAAATATATTTAACAAATTAAATATATCATTTACTATATTGTTCTTACCTCTCAGTTTTTTTTAAAGACCATGTTGGCGATTTCTGTTTTAGATATTATTTCTTTTTGATTACGAAAATGTGTCATGTTTAAATTTTGCTAGATAACAATCAAAATTCAAAACTTTTAATTTCAGTATTTGAATCTAACTGTTTAAAAGCACTATTTAAAATAAGAATTTTGATTTTAACTTCTAGGAATTTCTTATTCTATTATTTCTATATATTAATTAACTTATTATAACTTAACACTGAATCTGAATCAAAACTCGCGTTATATCTTCACTCTCTCACTTGTATTTTACTACTGAAAGGTATAGTTGACCCGCGCCAGTACGCACACACACACACACACACACGCATACATACATACATACATACACACATACAATACAAAGTAGAACGATGTCTGTCTGTCTGTCTGTCCGTCCGTCCGTCCATTAAGATCTCGGTAACCACTGAACCAATCGGATTCTACTCTTCAGGGATCATACCTACTGGTCCTGTACTGGTTTTAGGCTATTTTCTTGGGGAAGGGACACCCACAACCTTCCCAAAAATAAAAAATCCCCCGCCCAATTTTTTTTTTCTTGCGGAGGTATTTTCTTTTTTCTTAAGGGGAAGTACTAATTTTTTTTTAATTGCCTCTTGGGGCAAAGCCCCTAGAGTGTGGGGCGAAGCCGCTAGTTAATAATACAAAGTAGAATGATGTCTGTCCGTCCCGTAAGATCTTGGTAACCACTGAACCGATTGGATTCTACTATTCAGGTAATATACCTACTGGTCCTGTGGTGGTTATAAGCTATCTTCTTGGGAGAAAAAAAATACCCCCAATTTTTTTTTCTAAAATCTTTTTAGTATAAATTTTTTAGTACTCCATAATTCACTTTGTCCATCAGTCCGTCCGTAACGCTATGGGGGAAATGAGATTTACTCAGCTCCTATAAAAGATAAAATGCTGAAACTTTTTGACAACATTCCCATCATTAAGGAGCAAAATTAACTAAAAATCATCAAAGGCAGTCAAACTGCTTTTTAGCAGGTTTTAGGCTATTTTTATATTTTTCACATTTTCCTCCATATCTTTGGTGTTTATGGTCCGATTTTCAAAATTTTTTCAATTATAGATATCAAAATTAAATTTCCCGTCATTTAAAAAACAAAAAATGACGGTCAGCCTGCCTTGTTGTTGTAACTCTGGTGTATATGGTCTGATTTTCCAAATTTGAAATGTCCGTCTGTCTGTCTGTCCGTCTGTCTGTCCGCCTGGCAATCCGTCTGTCTGTCCGTCTGTCAGTCCGTCTGTCTGTCTGTCCGTCTGTCTGTCCGTCTGTCTGTCCGTCTGTCTGTCCGTCTGTCCGTCTGTTTGTCCGTCTGTCAGTCCGTCTGTCTGTCCGTCTGTCTGTCTGTCCGTCTGTCCGTCTGTCCGTCTGTCTGTTCGTCTGTCTGTCCGTCTGTTTGTCCGTCTGTCCGTCTGTCTGTCCGTCTGTCTGTCCGTCTGTCTGTCCGTCTGTCTGTCCGTCTGTCTGTCTGTCCGTCTGTCTGTCCGTCTGTCCGTCTGTCTGTCCGTCTGTCTGTCCGTCTGTCTGTCCGTCTGTCTGTCCGTCTGTCTGTCCGTCTGTCTGTCTGTCTGTCCGTCCGTCTGTCTGTCCGTCTGTCCGTCTGTCCGATTGTCCGTCTGTCTGTCCGTCTGTCTGTCCGTCTGTCTGTCTGTCTGTCCGTCTGTCTGTCCGTCTGTCTGTCCGTCTGTCTGTCTGACTGTCTGTCTGTCTGTTTAGTTTGGGGTAAAATTAATTTTCCTGTCATTTAAAGAAAACAACTAGGACAGCCAGACTGCCTTTAAGCAGGTTTTAGTCTATTTTTGTATTTTTCACATTTTTCTCCATACCTTATTTGGTTGGTCTAGAGCTGTTTTGAAATTTGGCGGCTGGCAGCTTAAAAACAGCAAAATTACAGGTAGGAAATAGAAAATCGGTCAAGAAGTGGTCAAACATTATGACCTTACTACTCACGGAAATTTATTATTGCTCAAGGATGTACCACAAAATTTATTAGGTCCCTAGCTGAAATAGAAGCCACGAAATAAAAGATATAAGTCTATAGTAAAAGCCAGACAAAAAATCGGTCATAAAATCGGTCAGGAAGCGGTCCAACAGTCAAACAGTCATAACACTATTATTCTTAGATGTTCATTGATATCCCAGTATTCACCAAAAAAAAATTTAGGTCTCTATCTTATACACAAAAGTCAAAGTGAAGAAATTAAGATTTATTTAGAATTTTTTCTAAATTTGGTGCCACCTAACCGACTTTGACCTGATGCCACGACCGACCGACACAGACCAGATATCCTTATAAAATCAACTCTTGCCGACGTATAGTTACTGAACTTAAAAAGTCATGAAGCCAAAGCTCTATATCTTACCTACAAAAAAAATGACATTGAAAAAACTAGAGGGGGGGGGGTCAATATGACCCCCTCCCCTCCCCCCGATCTGTAAGGGTTAACTCTGACTCTATGTCACTAAATGTCATATATAACTTTTGGTGATATTGTGTCAGATTAGGTAATTTTCTTAACTCTGACTTTATGTCACTGAATGTCACATATAACTTTTGTGATACTGTGTCAGATGAGTTAATTTCCCCAACTCTGACTCTATGTCACTAAATGTCATATATGACTTTTGGCAACATTGTGTCAGATTAGGTAATTTCCCCAACTCTGACTCTATGTCACTAAATGTCATATATGACTTTTGGCATTAATGTGTCAGATTAGGTAATTTCCCCAACTCTGACTCTATGTCACTAAATGTCATATATGACTTTTGGTAATAATGTGTCAGATTAGGTAATTTTCTCAACTCTGACTCTATATCACTAAATGTCATATATGACTTATGGTGATATTTTGTCAGATTAGGTAATTTCCCCAACTCTGACTCTATGTCACTAAATGTCATATATGACTTTTGGCATTAATGTGTCAGATTAGGTAATTTCCTCAACTCTGACTCTATGTCACTAAATGTCATATATGACTTATGGTAATAATGTGTCAGATTAGGTAATTTTCTCAACTCTGACTCTATGTCACTAAATGTCATATATGACTTTTGGTAATAATGTGTCAGATTAGGTAATTTCCTCAACTCTGACTCTATGTCACTAAATGTCATATATAACTTTTTGCATTAATGTGTCAGATTAGGTAATTTCCTCAACTCTGACTCTATGTCACTAAATGTCATATATGACTTTTGGTGATATTGTGTCAGATTATGTAATTTCCCCAACTCTGACTCTATGTCACTAAATGTCATATATGACTTTTGGTAATAATGTGTCAGATTAGGTAATTTCCCCAACTCTGATTCTATATCACTAAATATCATATATGACTTTTGGTGATATTTTGTCAGATTAGGTAATTTCACCAACTCTGACTCTATGTCACTAAATGTCATATATGACTTTTGGCAACAATGTGTCAGATTAGTTAATTTTCTCAACTCTGACTCTATGTCACTAAATGTCATATATGACTTTTGGTGATATTGTGTCAGATTAGGTAATTTCCCCAACTCTGACTCTATGTCACTAAATGTCATATATGATTTTTGGTAATAATGTGTCAGATTAGGTAATTTTCTCAAATCTGACTCTATGTCACTAGATGTCATATATGACTTTTGGTAATAATGTGTCAGATTAGGTAATTTTCTCAACTCTGACTCTATGTCACTAAATGTCATATATGACTTTTGGTAATAATGTGTCAGATTAGGTAATTTCCCCAACTCTGATTCTATGTCACTAAATGTCATATATGACTTTTGGTGATATTTTGTCAGATTAGGTAATTTCCCCAACTCTGACTCTATGTCACTAAATGTCATATATGACTTTTGGTAATAATGTGTCAGATTAGGTAATTTCCTCAACTCTGACTCTATGTCACTAAATGTCATATATAACTTTTGGCATTAATGTGTCAGATTAGGTAATTTCCTCAACTCTGACTCTATGTCACTAAATGTCATATATGACTTTTGGTGATATTGTGTCAGATTAGGTAATTTTCTCAACTATGACTCTATGTCACTTAATGTCATATATGACTTTTGGCAACAATGTGTCAGATTAGGTAATTTTCTCAACTCTGACTCTATGTCACTAAATGTCATATATGACTTTTGGTGATATTGTGTCAGATTAGGTAATTTCCCCAACTCTGACTCTATGTCACTAAATGTCATATATGATTTTTGGTAATAATGTGTCAGATTAGGTAATTGTCTCAACTCTGACTCTATGTCACTAAATCTCATATATGACTTTTGGTAATAATGTGTCAGATTAGGTAATTTTCTCAACTCTGACTCTATGTCACTAGATGTCATATATGGCTTTTGGTAATAATGTGTCAGATTAGGTAATTTTCTCAACTCTGACTCTATGTCACTAGATGTCATATATGACTTTTGGTAATAATGTGTCAGATTAGGTAATTGTCTCAACTCTGACTCTATGTCACTAAATGTCATATATGACTTTTGGTAATAATGTGTCAGATTAGGTAATTTCCCCAACTCTGATTCTATGTCACTAAATGTCATATATGACTTTTGGTGATATTTTGTCAGATTAGGTAATTTCCCCAACTCTGACTCTATGTCACTAAATGTCATATATGACTTTTGTTGATAATGTGTCAGATTAGGTAATTTCCTCAACTCTGACTGAATATCACTAAATGTCATATATGACTTCTGGTAACAATGTGTCAGATTAGGTAATTTCTCCAACTCTGACTCTATGTCACTACATGTCATATATGACTTTTGGTGATATTGTGTCATATTTGTTTGTTTGCCAAAAATGAGAAAATAACCTGACATAATGTCACAAAATTTCAGATTGAAATCTGAATTATAGTCAAATTTTGTCATATCTGAAGTTTGGTAACAAAGAGTCATATTGAGACAGATTTAAATCTGAAATCTAGTGACTGTGGATTTCTAATCTGACCGAAAAGGGGTAAAAACTACTAGGGTATTATAAACGGCTTTCCGCGGATATAGAAAGTACAATTATGAGATTAAAACTAGTTTTTTTAGGCCCGAGGTGCCGAAGGCACCGGCTAAAAAAACTGGTTTTAATCTTATGATTGTACATTTCTATATTCGTAGAAAGCTGGATATAATACGATGCTAGACATAGTTTTTTCGTATGGATGAGAACCGGTTCCTATCAACCGGATTCGAATGAATACGAGAATAGTTATTTCTCGCATCGTATTATAAACGGCTTTCCGCGGATATAGAAAGTACAATTATGAGATTAAAACTGGTTTTAATCTTATGATTGTACATTTCTATATTCGTAGAAAGCTGGATAAAATACGATGCTAGACATAGTTTTTTCGTATGGATGAGAACCGGTTCCTATCCACCGGATTCGAATGAATACGAGAAAAAAAAATTAATTGTGTGAAAAACAGTGGCATGCACAGCGTTTCATAAGGGGTGTTTCAAACCATTAGTTGAAATAAAAAGTGAGGACCTAAAACAGGCACAGCTCATTACCATGAACATTTAAGATTTGGGACTCCTAAGTTTGTCGTGGAACCGTTTAGCAGTTAGCAAGATCCTTTGGTACATACAAACAGACACAGATCCTGAAACTTTTTTATAAAGATAATGTCTGTCCGTCCGTCCATCTATTTATTTTATAACTTAAAATAAATGTCTCCTTGTATAAACAAATGAACAATGGGAACATCTCTGACTTTTAAACAAGGACACCCAATATTATAAATATTCAGTGGCGAAATTACAAATCCAATAAAAAGCAGGTAGAAGACATGGATATGTTTATTACACTAGTCCCCAAAGTTTTATAATAACATTTTCTTATTCGTTGACAACTTAGGGGACTTTGAAATTTGAATTTTGATTGGTTGGTTCATTAAGTTTAGTGTTCCAACGTTTCAACCACTAATTGTAATCTACAAAATGGGTAATTATGTTTATCATCATAGGGTTGTTGCATCAACTTATCAGCCATTATCTTATTCCTTTAGATCCATGATATAAAGGGATCTTAAGGGATAAGACAATGGACAATGTTGATGTGTACTTTCAATTACATCTGCACTGTATATTAAGATTATTGGTGGAAAAAATTGAAAAGGGCTAGTTTATGCCAATCAATAAATTTTTTTTTTAAGTCCCCAAAGTTTACTTTATTAGAAGACGAATGAGAGAACGTGTTATATGTTCAGTAATATCTCATAAACAGCTAGACCGATCAGTTCATAAAGAAGGGAAAGAAAAAAAAATTATGCATTTAAGAAAGTGATTGCTATATTATTTAAATCATTATTAATTATAAAACAAAGTAATTTAACATAATTTATTATCTTATTTGGCTATTAAATGTTTTATGCCTTATGTATTCTGCTTTTTTTGGTGTACCGACAATGAAAGAGCTGTCAGCTGTTTGGCAGCTAGCTGCGTTTTAAGTATATTTTGTCAAAATATAACTCCGTTTCTTAGAATCGAATGAATCAATTATTTTTTTAAAAATATTATAGGGTTGGTAAACAATTTTTCTTCGAAATAACAATATTTTTATTTACATTTATAAATGAGTCCTTGAATTCCCATATTAATATAAAATCAGCAAAAAAAGGTAGTTTTGCGATCGAATATTAATGTTAAAAAAGTTAAATAAAAGCTTCACTCTATAAGATATCAAAGATTATATTTGAAAATCTGATGTCTCTTTTTTTCGTATTTTTTTCATGATTGTCGAAAACTTGTAGGTATATATTTTAGTGTACACCCAAAATAATGTACTTTTCAACAATTGCATCGGATTGTAGACAGCTTTCCACATATATTAAAATAAAAATTACAAGATCTAAACCAATTTTGTTAACCCCGAGGAGCCGAATTACCAGGCTAACAAATCTGGCATTTAGTTTTGATAGTGGTGGAAAATTGTACATGTTATACATGATTTTTTTAAATTTGGCCAAGAACCGGTTCTAATCCATCGGATATTAATCTGTTTCGAAGGCGATACTGGAAATTTATTAATTTTATTCATCTTTCTCGCAAAATTCAGTTTGTAAAATTCAATTCTGCTTTGATTTCTCGTGTCTTATTTGGAGTGTGTACATTTTTTGTAAGTCATTTTTTAAGTCAGTTTTTTTGGTTGATTATTCAACTGTATGTCCAATTGTTGTTTGTAGCGCAGCTGCTCTGTAACTAGAACATGTCCGTACGTCCTTTTGTCCTAGTTAGTTTTTTTAAGAATATTGACTATTTCTCATTCGTTAGTGGGGGTTTTATTTAAACATTTTTAATTACAATTTTAAATTATCAGTGTATTATGCTTTTCTTTTTTAATCCAACTATATTTAGCTTCTTATTTCTGGGGTACTAATGGAATAAATTTCCTTGTGCTGTGTATTAACAAGGACAATATTGGCCAAGGCTAAAAATTTCAAATACAAGAAGTTAATAAACCTTATACATATAATTTGACTACAAACTACACAACAGTCTGCAAATCTATTTAATGCTTCGATATGCCCATTGGTTAATTAGAACTTCTTTGCTATTTAACACAGATTTACAATATACGGCTCAATACCAGCTGGATATTCAGCAACTATTTGGGACATTTTTGGATACTCAACTACCATTGGGAAAATGTGTGGATATTCAACTACCATTGGGGGGGAAAAATTCTAAAACAATTATTTTGGAATATGTAACAAATGTTTTGCTATGAAATCTTATAGAATTAACGTATATATTAGTAGCGCAGCATTTATATAAATAAAAAAAATTTAGCAGGTAATGTCAATAAATATTTTTTGTCCCTAAATATCTAAATATCAAACAAGTCTTTTCTTTGAATAATCTGTTTAAAATAATGAACAAAAGTGAGTTGCAATCTCTGTAAGCCATATACAGACGAACAGACATACCATAATGGAATAGCAGCTGCGCCCATATTTGAAACAATAATTTTATATAGACTTATGCATTATTATTTAGTTGATGTTCGTTTGTTCTTTCATTTCAGAGCTTCGCTTTTATGGATGTTTTAATATTTGGTTGTAAATCTGTATAAAAGTTAAATGAGAGATGTGAATTGCTTGCATTTATGTGCTTCATTGTCATGGGAATCAGCATTATGAAAGGATATAATGAAAAAACTAATAGGAAACTATTGTGGGTATTCAACTACCATAGGGGAGTAGTGTGGATATTCAACTACTCTTGGGAAATATGTGTGGATACTCAGCTACTATTGGGGAATTCGTGGATACTCAGCTGATATTGAGCCAAACCTTGATTTTAAAGAAGATACACCACCAATTAATCTAAAGGACTAATTAATTTCAAAATACATGGAATAGTATCGCTACCAAATAATGAGGAGCAAAATTTTATAATATTTTGACTGAAAAGTTGATTACATAATTTCATATTGTTCTTTTATTTGCCAACTTTACTTTAGGGGCCTCATCCAATGAAGGGAGCTGGAGGGTTTTAGGAGGCTTTATCCCGTATTCTTATTTTAAATCTTTGACTTTAACTACTTTGTTCTCTTGTTTATCTAAATACTAGCGGCTACGCCCCCTAGAGGCCTCTAGTGGCACTTAAAATGTTTTTTTTTAATAATACATAACTTTTCTATGTTATGTTCAAGTCTTTACGTTAAAAAAATTAGATTTTTTTGTGATTTCTCTTGTGAGGGTTTTGGTACCCTCCCCCAAAATAATCATAAAGCTTCCCGAGACCTATGAGAAGCTACCCTGTTAAGGAGAACCTGATCGGTTCAGCGGTTAGCGATATCCTTTGGTACAAACAAACAGGCAGACAAACACACATCCTGTTACTTTATTAAAAGGATACTTAAAGACAGGGAAGAAGGTGTTATTGGACTGTAAATTACACTGGTACTCAATCTTTAAAAGGGTCAGCTGAATCTTTGTTTCCGATTGTATACATAGCACCCTCATCCTATCTCAAAATTTACTACTAGCTAAAAAAAAGCTTCAAACTTCCAAAAAAAATCAAAATTTTGAATGTATAATGTATATATCGTTTATACATTATATCGCTTTTACCTCTGACCGGAGTAGCTGAAAATAGCTTTTGCAATATTTGGTTGGGTTATCTGTTGTACAACTTCGGAAATTAGGGAAGAAATGGGCAATCAATTTTCAGTTCATCTTTAAAAGAATGTTCTCTCATTCGTTTGTATTAAAATTTTGAATACTTTAGTTGAGTCAAGATTGGTTGGATCAAACTAGAAGTGTCCAAAATTTTCAACCGATTTATGATTTACATAAGGGAGACTTTTGTTTATCATTTTTATGGAATAAGATGTTAATCAATTTATCGTCCATTGTCTTATCCTTTAATATTCCTGGAGAAATAAGAGTAGCTAAGATTTGATACAGTTAATGTTTAAATTATGGAATACACAAGAATAACTATGTCCATAAGTAGCGCAGCAATTCTTTTATTTTTTATTACTAGCAAAGCTTTGCTGTAGATAAGATTTGATAATAAATTAGAATAGTCTTATTTACTTTAGACTTTGCACCAAGACTTTTGAACTGATGATTCCTAGGATAATAAGACACTATGTTAAGCGAGTCATCTTTTCAAAGTAATTGACGTGGCGAAAATTTGCCCTTTCCCATAAAAACTATCAAGAAAAGGGCAGTTTCCTATACTTAACAATTACAATATGAATAACAAGCAATTACGCCCCTAGAGGCCTCTAGGGGTACTTAAAATGATGGAGGTTGAATACCCTCCCAAAAATAGTAATAAACCTTCCCAGGACCTATGAGAAGCTACATCGTAAAGGAGAACAACATCCGTTCAGCGGTTAGCGAGATTCTTTGGTACACACAGTCAGAGATCCTGTTACTTTTATATAAGGATTATAGAGTAGCTTTGCTACTGATAATGATATTATATGCACCAGCCTCGCCCCCTTTGTGAGACCAATTTTAAATATTTTTTTCAATTGATTATGAATTTTTATTCAAAAGGAACTTTTGTTATTTCAGCTTAATTGGAATTGTATAATTTACTAAACCGATTGAATTCTCCTAAAGTTTTTTTTTATTTTTTGTTGTTTATAAAGACGTTATAGGGGGGCAAGAGTGCAACCCTATTTGAAAAAATATTAGATAAATTAGGCTTAAAAAGGCCATCTAAAAACAATTTTGTCGACATAAAAGAACTTTTGACAGGTATATTTAGTCAATTAGTGGGAAGATGATTAAAGTCCCTCAACAGATTATGACGTCATACGATGAAATAACCAATGAAAGGCCAGCATAAATTTTACCTTTGGTCAATTACAGTGTATGCTGGCCTCTCATTGGCTATTCTATCGTATGACATCATAATCTGTTGAGGGACTTTAATAATCTTTAATTAGTGGAATTAAATTCTATATTTTTATTAGATAGCTTCTTTTAAGCTAAATCGCCCATGATATTAAGTAAGGTAATACTCATTAGACAACCAACTCTTTGATTGGACGGCCTTTGTCCTGAAGACCTAACTTTGCAAAATGATGAGTTCGGCCAATGCATTCCACCTACTCTAAATATTTATTTACCTGAAATTGTAGCAGTATGAACCATATATAATGTCACAGGACGAGATTCGAACATTTCACCTTTCCGATAACAAGCGGATGCGCTACGTGTTACACTACAGTCGCGGGTTCAATTTTATAATATAAGAATTACAGATCTTTCGTCTGCTTCGAAATTATTTTCTGCTACTTGGCTGTGTTAATATAAGCGACACTATTAGTTGATTTTCAATAGAAAGGTTGCACATACACAAGGTGGTTGCTATGGGGAGATACAGTTATTTAAAACTCTCTCTAGTGTTTTACTCTAATGCAACAATAATTTTGTTGACAAATTTATATTAAAATATTTACATTGTAGAGTAGATGTGCTTTAAGGCTTGGTATTCTAGGAAGTAAATCTCCCTCTAGTGTTTTACTCTAATATAAGCTGCAAAATTTAAAAATTAAACTAAACAAGTGTCCCTTTATAATGTAGGTGAATAAAAATGACATATTTGGAATAAAAAGTTAGGCTATGGCACACAATTATTTTAAATTATTCATATTTTGGAATTTTTTATTTATTAGTGTTTTTGCCTTGTAACAAATAAAATTGTCATAATAGCGAAGCTTCTTTATGTATGGACAAAGCCCAAATTGTGTTAAAATTGTTTTAAAAATTATCTAAATGACGTCATAGAAATGAGGGAGATGAGAGGATAAGTGGGAAAGAAACCCCCTAAATATTCCTCATTTTTATGACGTCACATATATGAATTTTGAAACAATTTGGGCTTTGTCCATGTATGTATCTAGTGACTGCGTTACTATCATCAAGGGTAACCAGTAAAGAAAGCATGATTTTTTTAGGGGAGGGAAAAGTAAATTTTCAAGATTAGGTGACTCAACTCATTAGAAAATAGCTTAAAGCCAGCATACAAGTATGTATATTCTCTTAAAAGAACAACCTTTTCGGTTCAGCGGTTCAGATCTTATGGACAGGGCAGACATACGAACATCGTTTTGCTTTGAATTTGATTAAAATCTTGTACTTTTTAGCGAAGCTTTGCAACTAAATTATTTTGTTCTTTTGAAGGAATACTTTTATTTTCTTTGTTAAAATTTCCATATAGATTTCAAATTGATAGATTATGTGTTTTCTGTTTTATGATTAGGATTTATCTGTCTGTCAGTTTGCTACCGTTTAAGTGTGTCCATCAATTGTTATAATTAATAGTCAAATGATCATCTAGAGATGCCAGAACATCATCCGCTTGTAATAGGATGCGATACTCGAACGCCCAATGGGATATTAGGGTAGAGTAACATTAAAGCAGACAACTAACGCTTTGATTGCACGATTTTTTTTCTAGAAGTCCTAACTGTGCATGGTAATTAGTAGCGCCTTTTTATGGGCGTTGGCATATCACCTACTCTTATTAGTAGTGGCATGTTCAAGACATATCAGGTACAATTTTTAACGCCTCTAGTATAACGCGGTGTGGAAACGTATGAAAGATTATGTTTATGTTACTTATGTCCTGTAGGGGGTAAGGGGATGGGGTGTTTCTTGGTATTTTATCCAGCTACAAGTTTCACTTTATTAGAGTACATGATAATCAGGTGTAAGATCCAAGTAATAGTAAATCCATTACTAAAAAAAACCATAACGCCTATAAAAGTCGTTTATCATACTACTAAATGTCCTAATTATGTATACTTATAAAACAAGGACAATTATGAATTATGTCAGCTAAATAGTGAAGCTAAAAATAAAAAAAAGGATAATAAAAATATATATATATAGAACAATATAAAGAGTTTAATAGCAGGGATGGAGGGACATTGAGCTAATTATTACACTAGTCCCCAAAATTTTATAATAATGTATTCTTATTCGTTTGCTTAACAACTTTGGGGGCTTTTATTGAATATTAATTGTTTGGTTCATTACGTTGAGTGTCCAAACGTTTCAACCATTAATTGAAATAAACAAAAGGAGTAATTTTGTGTATCATTGGGAATGTGCATCAATTTAGCGGCTATTGTCTTATCCCTTTAGATACCTGGTTTGATTGTGTACTTGTATTATGTTGGACACGTCAAATTGAACGTTCCAACAGATAGTCCTAATTATACAGTAGCTGTGCACGTAAAATTATGACAAATACTATATGCACCTAACCGCTTGAATATCCGTCAAACAGCTAACCATTAACCATGATAGATGGATTTATAAAGAGACATATAACAAGGATGACAACATCCATAAAAGCGAAGCTCATAAATTAAAAATGATGAAGGACCTACGAATTATTGAAGTTTTAAGTTTAAAATGTCTAGTAATCCTCATATAAAAGTAGCAGGATCTGTGTCTGTCTATCTGTACAGAAAGAATCTCGCTAACCGCTGAACCGACATAGTTCTCCTTTACAATGTAGCTTTTCATAGGTCCTGGGAAGGTTTATAACTATTTTGAAAAGGATATCCCAACCCCTCTTCAAGAGAAATCGTCTATAGAAAAATAGAAAAAAGATCTCTAAACATTTTTTTCTTCTACTTTTTCCTCTTAAAACTAAAATCTAAAATGGGTGATGGTGACTTCCTCAAAGTACCTCTAGAGGCCTCTAGAGGCATAAACTCTAGCTTAAAAGTAATCCTAATAAAATCAAACTAGAAATAAAAATGAAAAATTTGGGGGGGGGGATTCATTATGGAGCATCTTAAAAGTATTTATAGAAAAGCTTCGCTTTTAAAATATGATAAATTTAAAAATAATAATAAAAAAAAGACTAATGAGTTGAAGTGTTCAAGAAAGAAATATGGCAAATGGGTATATATTATATTTGTTTTAGAAAAAGGATGACATTATCTATAGAAAACGAAACTCAACAAATATGAATACTTGAAATGGATATAGGATATACGTGGATATATTGACAGGGGGAAATTTGTCATCAATATTTGTCATATTTGCTAATATAGACCTCATTGATTGATCAGGTCGTTCATCTAGTAGGAAGGGAGGGGATGGGGTAAATAGGTTGGATCCGAGATATAGTTATTTCAGCCAGCTGCAAGCATCATTGTATCAGAGTACGTGAAAATCTGGTGCAACATCCAATCAATAATATGTCGATTATAATTGATGATTTGATATAAAATCAGATTAATAGATTACAAATACCCAGTAGTGAGAAAAAGTACAAGCAACTAAAATACAACATCTAATAGTTGAATAAGTATTATGTTTTGTTAGGTACAATTGGATAAATAAAATAAAGGCTACAAACCAAAAATCAGGTTGTTTAGTAACCCCCAAAGGAAAGTCTTATTTAAAAAAGATAACCTAATGAAACTAAACTTGTACATATCAAATTATCTTAAAATTTGATATCTGAAAATTAGCTATCTTGAAATTAGCTATCTTATCTGTACATTAAGATTATAGTAATAATAATTGTTGCAATCAAACTCGTCAAAACTTTAAGACGATTATCACAAGGCCAAATTTACTAATGTGTACATTACAATCCTAATAAATAATCTTGAATGTATTTTATGATTTTATTTATGATTAAAAAAAATTAGGTTGCTAACATGGAACTCATTTATTGGCCAGTTTGTTCATCCAGTAGGAGGGGAGGGGATATGGTTAAGGGGGTGAATAGGGTAATTGTTTTTTTAGACCGCTGCAAGTTTAGAGAGAAAATTTGGTGTAACATCAAAGTAATAATATATCAATTTGTCTAAAAGTCCTAACTGAAAATTCTAATTCTTGAGCATTGATTGCACGACCTTTGTCTGAAAGTCAACTCCTTGATACCTATAATGTAAATTTTTAGAAGGAAAGTTTGACTGAAACTTACTATTAAAGTTTAAATGTAATATACACGGCTTCTGTTAGAGATAGAATGCCGAAATTTGCTTCATCAACGACTCTATATATATATATACTCTTCATGAAAATTTGTTATCAGTTTGTATTTTCTGCCCTTGGAGAAACTAAATAAATTCTATTTCCTCAGCTACTATTAAAGATAAATGTCTGAAATTGATATTATTATTACCAATAAGTTAAAAGTTGATCATAAATTTAATATTATTACTATATTTTTCTAAAGTATAAAAAATCAGGGAGTAAGGGAGGGGACAATGGGCAATTAATTCAATTTGAAAGTTTTTGAAGAAAGGCCATGAAAACCAGAATAATCCCGGAAATATGGTGGAAATTGTAAAGTGATTGTTGATTAAATCTAGAGAACCATAAACTAAGAAAAAAGTTCCAAGAAAAAAAGCAATCATTTGAAAATAAGATTACCAGTATTACAGACTGACATAACCATTCTGTAATTAATTACTAGAAATATCTCCCTGGATCTCTTCAGATGACAGGGAAAGAGAAAAGAGATTTGGGGGCAAGTGATGTGAACACGGAAAAAAGGGGCAGGCAGGCATGTAGCTGGATGGGCAAGTATATGACCTGCACGCCTTCCTGCCCCTTTTTATCCTGTTTATTTCCCCCAACTCCCTTCTCCATTTCCCTTTCTCGTCTACTTTTAAAAAGGAGGTGGGGATGAAGGGAGTGAAATATAGTATGGGAGGGGGCCGTGTATTTATATTTGAACTACTCTCTGTCTGCAAAACTATATATATTCAAAACTAACATAGCGAGTAATGGCATTTCTTGCGCAAGTCCCCAAACTCAGTCAGAAACTGCTAAATTCTTGCACATTCCCTTTAAGCCAGTCCCCAAAGTCTGAGACTCCTAAAGATTGAATATTCGATCCATTGTCCCCTCCCTTACTCTCTGATTAAAAATACTGAATATAGTATATTTGTATATTTGTAAAAGTGTCATCATGACAATCGCCATTTTTGATAAGCTCATAACGGTTAATTGTGATTGACTTCACACAATACGGGACGACATGGCCGAACATACAGAAATTTTAATCCATTTAAATCATGCAATGGTTGTGATAGGTAATTTTTAAAGATATTTAGCATCAAGTTTTTCCAGTAAGAAAGCTGTGCAAACGTAAAATTATTTGAATAGAAATCAGAAAATAACCGGTCTATATATCGATGAGATAATAGTTATTTCTTTCATCGTATTATAAACCGCTTTCCGCGGATATAGAATGTACAATTATTAGATTAAAACCGGTTTTTTAGCCCTAAGGTGCCGAAGGCACGGGCTAAAAATATGGTTTTAATCTTATGATTGTACATTTCTATATTCGTAGAAAGCGGTTTATAATAGGAAGCTAGACATAGTTTTTTCGTATTGATGAGAACCGGTTCCTGTCCACCGGATTCGAATGAATACGAGAAATACCTATTCTCGTTTTTATTCGAAACAGAATAATAATCCAGGAATTTTAACTGGTTCCCATCCATACGAAAAAATTATGTCTTGCATCGTATTACATCTGGTTATCTACGAATATGAAAATGAACAATCATAAGATTAAAGCCAGTTTTTTTAGCCCGTGCATTAGAATTCTGGGGCTAAGAAACTGGTTTTAATCAAATAATTGTACATTCTATATCCGCGGAAATCGATAATACGATGCGAGAAATAACTATTTTGATATCTCTTCCTACATTTAAAAAGCACATAACTTAATTTTGTAGGATAGATATAAATTTATCTTCCATTTATCCTTCCCTGTGTCATCATATTGTTATAGATAGATGAGTTGTGACTTTAACTCATTTTTAAAAGCGAAGCTTTTCTATAATTAGGGTCGGTCCGTCCGTACGTCCGTACGTCCGTCCGTCCGTCCGTACGTCCGTACGTCCGTAACGGATAGCTTTTTTTGTTAATTTAGGCATGTTAGAATTGTCCTATCGATTTCAAATTTTGTATGGTGATTCCTTTAATAGTTAGGTACGATTTAGAAAGCGTAGCAACTCTATAACCATTACCAGAATGTCCGTACGTCCATTTTAAAAATGTTGATTTTTCTACTTTTTTAACAACAAATTTTCAAGTGTTCTAATTATCCGTTTGATCTGATTTTTGGTATATTGATTCCTGGGACAACAACGAACAATATTATAAGCGAAGCAACTCTATAATCAAGTCCAAAAATGTAAGTATGTCCATAAACATTATCCTGCTTCAAGCAGTTTTTTCAACAAATTTACTTACAATTTTGCTTCGACTCTAATACTTTTAAATTCTGATTATTCAGTTCAGATACCATACAAGTGTTAATGTCCGTTTGTCCTACCGTTTCAGTGCTTCGCTTTTATGGATGTTGTCATCCTTGTTAAATTAAGAACAACTAAAATTCAAGGGTCTCTTGGACTCTCGAAAAATAGCTTTAAACCGGCATAGTAAAAATAACTTTTGAATCGGAAAAAAGGGACTTTTTATATTTCAAACAATTTTTAACGAAAAATGTATCGTTTTTAAATATATTTTATATTATCATGATTGCTTTTTTCTTGTGTACATTTTTTATTACATTTAGATGCGTGCAGAACGGGGGTGTATTTATCCCCCTGGCAGAATTAAGGGAGGTGAATACTCTTTCTTTGTCTCCACCCTCTAAACCCACCTTTACTATGGGCTGACCCCTAATGTTCACCCTAAAACAGCCAAACTGTGCACGCCTCTGAATGCAATTTTTGCTTAAGCAAATTTGACAAATGCAATCTTGTAGTTGTCCAATATTTCAATCATCTCAGTTATGTGATTAGCCTCTAATAGAGACACACCTTTAATTCTAGTTCCCAAAGTTTTTTTTAACTTTATTGTCACAATAGAATCTGTGTGTGTTATACTAGAGAATCAAATCTGATTGGGGTATTTATTTATATTTCATTGTAATTTTGGTGGATGGAAATTTAACAATCTTTCAAAATACGAAAGTAAAAAATATGTTAATGTTTGTATTTATGTCAGTAATTCCAGCTGTTTAGAAAGGCAATATTATACATTTTGTATAAGAGATAGTAAAGGGAAGTCTATTTGGAAAAAGAAAATTGTTCAACCTTAGAACTTAGATATAACAACTGACAAAACGACAACTTTTTAAGCAACATCTTATATGAATATTAGGTGGATGGTGGATCACGCAGACATATATGACAAAGTCATCAGAGAGAGTGGGGACAGTGGGCTGTTTATTACAGTAGTCCCCAAAGTTTCATAATTTCGTTTTCTCATTTGTTGGCTTAACAACTTTGGGGACTTAACTTTGGTTGGATCATTAAGTTGAGTGCCCATGCAAACGGTTCAACCATTAATTGTAATCTACAGAAGGGGTAATTTTATGTATAATCATTGGGGATGTACATAAATTTATTGGCCATTGTCTTATCTCTTTAGATCCTGCATAGTAATCTTTGTTAAGAATTTAATTTGAAAACTTTTGCTGGTGGTGTTCTTAGCCATGACTTTCCTAACACCAATCTGTCAGCTATTTTGATAAATTTAGCTGGTTCCTAGATACATTCGTTTTGGGTAATTACATTAGAATTCTAACGAAAGTCATGTTATTCGCCTTCAACAAAAAAATGTCTTTGACTGAATTAGATATATTTAGTATAATAATAAACTCAAAAAAATATTTGGTGCTATCCCTCAAAGTGCATTTGCTCGACCAGACACTTTGAAGGAAACCACCAATTATTTTCAAGCAACTTATTGCCAGTTTACAAAAAATCATCGTTGTTTATTCTTGTTTATGGCATAGGCTTTTTACTATACATAGCAGAAGTATGTTAAATTTCTAACATTCTAAATTGGAGAATCCACCATTTTTATTACGTCACAGGAATCAAAAGTGATACAGATTGGGCTTCGTCGGTAGCCGCGAATAGATTTCAAATTTAATCCTGTTTGGATGCATTCATATTTTTAAAAGAAAGATTTACATATTTGGGTCAGGTTTAGACTTCTAGCTTAGTTTTGAAAAAGTAAAAGGTTGATTCCTTGAGGCTTACAGTCGGCTGACGCGCGGCTGCCGAGCCGTAATATAAAGAATCCCATAAATTACAGGAAACTTGGAAATAGTTATAGCACAATATTAGTAAATAGAGACTCGCAAGTTTAAGCTTATTTGTAAAAAAAGTTCTTTTTATGCAATTATCAAAAATAGCTTAAAAATCAGTAAGTTTAATACTGACATCCTTCCTCCTCCCCACATTGCATATACCATAATGGATAAGACAAAATTATTCTTTTTTTAGATTTTTAGTTTGTACACTTCAAGTCAAGATATACTAAAAATTATCATAAGCTTTAAGGGCAACAAATGAGACAAAAAAAACATTAGGGACTAGCATGATTTACAGTCCAATGCCCATCCTTCTAATTACTTTATTTAGAGTTACTACTTTTCATGAAATTAGTGGGTTTCTTTATACTAAATTTTTAGATCCATAGGACAATTCTTTTGTATTTTTTTTTAAATTTATATATATTAAACAAAGTAAATTGATGTCTATCCGTCCGTCTGTCTGTCTGTTAAACTAAAATACTTTCCTTTTTGTTTCATGACATAAAAAATAATTTTAGATATTTTTATTTGTTTTTAAAGAAAACTAAGGATAAAGAAACTGTTTGAAACAGTGACATAAAAAAAAACTTTAATAGTTATTTCTCGCATTGTATTATAAACGGCTTTCCGCGGATATAGAATGTACAATTATAAGATTAAAACCAGTTTTTTTAGCCCCGAGGTGCAGAAGGCACGGGCTAAAAAAACTGGTTTTAATCTTATGATTGTACATTTTTATATTCGTAGAAAGCTGGATGTAATACAATGCTAGACATAGTTTTTTCGTATGGATGAGAACCGGTTCCTATCCACCGGATTCGAATGAAAAGCATTGCCAAAACTATAAATAAAAATCCTACTACGATAAAGCATGACAAGGGTTTTGTCCTTGTTTCTTGTTTTTGAGCTTTGCTTTTATGGATATTTTCCTGGGCTCGACAGTCGCGTCAGAAGCCTCAGGGAAATCATACTTTTAAAATTCAAAAAATAATTAGCTAGACATCAAAACGGCTTTAAATTTAAGGCTCAGGCGCGCGGCTGACGAACTCTAATATTTTCATTCTTGTCAAAATTACCCTCTGTAGATTAGAAATATTATTAATAAACTTTGAACTCTAATATTTTTTTTTTCTATCCAATCAATCTCTAATAAAAGTTCCATAATCTTTAAACTATGAAGTTATTTACAGTCCAAAGTTTTCTCCCTCCCTATATTTATTAGCTTTGCTTTTATGTATGTTGTCATTCTTGTCAGAAATCTAAAGGGATAAGACAATGGCCGATAATTGATGTACATACTCCAAAATGATAATACACAAACTTACACCTTCTGTAGACTACAATTAGTGGTTGAAATGTTTAAACACTGATATTAATCAACCAAGCTATCAAAATTTAATAAAGCACCCAAAGTTGTTAAGCCAACGAATAAGAAAATATTATTTTAAAAGTGTAATAAACAGCCTAATGTCCCCTCTCACTATGTATTGTTGTATAGACTGCTTCTAGCCGTATAGGGTTATAAAATAGACATACTATATATAGATTACCCGTCTGACCCGATTTTTCGTCAAATCTAAAAAGGAATTTTTTGTAGACGAAAGAATTGCCTACTTTCGACTGTAGCTGAGGTGGATTCTTAAAAAAAAGGTGCTCACTACTCGCTGGTGAGGCAAAATTATTTTAGTGAAAAATCCTCCAAAATCACATTAAAAATCTACAAAAATTAAACGAAATGTTATGATTTTATTTACAGTTTACAGCTGACTTTTATCTATGAAATGAAAAAAAAAATATTCATTCGTAATAAAATGTGTATACATTTTTAACCAATGAGATATCTTGAATGTTCCTTAAGGATTCTCCTATTGGTGGAATAAGACATTATGCCTCGTGAGTAATCTCTCTACTGGTTATTAGTAGCGAAGCTACTCTATAATTCACTTTGTCCGTCCGTCAGTCAGTCCGTCAGTCAGTCCGTAACGCTATGGGGGAAATGGGATTTACTCAGCTCCTATAAAAGATAGAATGCTGAATTTTTTTGACACTATTCCCATCATTGAGGAGCATAATTGACCTTAATACATCATTGGCGTTCGGACCGATTTTTAGCAGGTTTTAGGCTATTTTTATATTTTTCACATTTTTCTCCATATCTTCAGTGTTTATGGTCCGATTTTCAAAATTTTTTCAGTTACAGATATTAAAATTAAATTTCCCGTCGTATAAAGGAACAACAATGAAGGCCAGACTGCCTTTTAAGCAGGTTCTAGGCTATTTTTATATTTTTCACATTTTTCTCCATAAATTCAGTGTTTATGGTCCGATTTTCAAAATTTTTTTAGTTATAGATATCAAAATTAAATTTCCCGTCTTTTAAAGAAAACAATCATGACGGCCAGACTGCCTTTTTAGCAGGTTTTAGGCTGTTTTTTATATATTTAACATTTTTCTTCATATCTTCAGTGTTTATAGTCCGATTTTCAAAATTTTTCAGTTATAGATATCAAAATTAAATTTCCCGTCTTTTAAACAAAGTAACCATGACGGCCAGACTGCCTTTTTGACAGGTTTTAGGCTATTTTTATATATTTAACACTTTTTTCCATATCTTCAGTGTATATGGTCCGATTTTCCAAATTTTTTAAGTTAAGGATTTAAAAATTAAATTTTTGTCGTTTTAATAAAACAACCATGACGGCCAGACTGCCTTTTATCAGGTTTTTGGCTATTTTTATATGTTTTACATATTTCCCCATATCTTTGTTTATTTTGATGCAATTTTCAAACTTTTATGGGATATCAGTATCAAAATAATTTTTCCCATTGTTATGAGCATCTTTAATATAATTTATTTTGACCATCGTCATCATGCAAAATAAAACAAGGTTTCATGTTTATTTTATCCAATAAATCTATTCTTGATTTTAGTAAAAACTTTTTAAATCTACCTGTACGTATTCCCATCGACGATTTTTTATGCTTCGCTATTTATGGATGTTGTCATCCTTGTACTTAATAGTAAAAGATGATATATATTTTTCAATTGTTGCTTTTCTGTACGCAGAGAGAAAGGGATAAAAATGTTGCCAGTATGGCTTCGAAACCTATTAATATCCTCTGGATTTGAACCGGTCTTCAGGTAAGCCATACGAAAAAATCATGTATGGCATGATTATAGATAATTTTCCACGAATATTAAAATAAAAATCATGATATTAATACCAGTTTTGTTAGCCCGGGCCTTCGTTCCCTCTAAGCTAATAAAAATAGTTTAAATCCAATAGCTTTATATTTTTATATCTGTTAAAAGGTACATGTCTGTAATACGATGCAATGAATAAATATTCTTCGTCAATAGTGGACAAAGTGTCTCAAAAATCTACCATGTGACGTCATAAAAATCTACCATGTGACGTCATAAAAATTAGGGAGATAAGAGGAGAAGGGGAAAAGAATACCCTTTAAAAAATGGATAATCCTTTATTTTTATGACGTCATATGGCTGATTTTTTAGAAATTTTGTCCAGTTACATATTTTTCTCTTTGTCTATGAGTTGATATAGCTAAGGAATGTGTAAAGATTATTTTTATGCTAATATCAAGAAGAAGAAAAAACTGTCTAAGTCATTGCTTTTACATTAAAAAGACACTCTACCTCTTTCATCTACAGTTTAGAAATGTATCCTTATATAAAAGTAACAGGATCTGTGCGTGTCTGTTTGTACCAAAGGATCTCCCTCCCCATATAAAATTTACACCTACCTTGAGGGTGAAGTAGGCACCCCCAACTACTTAGGAGAGGTATTTAACCCCCCCCCCCAAAAAAAAAAAACAGTTTTGGGGGGACATATACCCCCCTCCCATAGGCGTCCAAGGGGGGGGTAATGGGGCGATTACCCCCCCCAAACGATTTTGGGGGTGCCGTAGGCACCCCCAAAATTTTTTTCATTTTACCCCCCCCCCCCATTCAAAATTTACCCCTACCCTGGGGGTGCCGTAGGCACCCCCAACCATTTAGGAGGGGGTATTTACCCCCCCCAAACAAATTTGGGGGGGTAAATACCCCCCCCAAAATAAAAAATCTCTAATAAAAAAAATTTTTGCGCGCTTCGCACGCATTTTTAATACTATATATTTAATAAAATTTAAATTACCCCCCCCCAAAAATTTTACCCCGGGGGTAAATTTTGGGGGGGTAAACTAAATTTACCCCTGCCAACAGATTTCAGGGGGGGTAATTACCCCCCCCAAGCAAATTTTACCCCCGGGGTAAAAATTTTGGGGGGGGTAAAAAAAAATTTGCGGCGCGCTTCGCGCGCCATTTTACCCCCCCCAAAATAAAAAGCTTCGACGCCCCCTCCACCCCAAAAAATAATAATCCATAAAAAAGATTCTGTGCACTTTGCGCGCCTTTTACTCACACCATTAAGATTTTAAAGATATGGTTCTCCCTTAAAGTTCAGCTTCTCGTCTTCATATAAAAGTTACAGGATGTTAAAATTGGATTGGCGAATCATCACCCCCCCCCCCCTAGTGCCCCTAGAAACCAGTGTTTACTTAATTGGTTATTTTATTTTTACGTATAAGAAATCAAGTTTACGAGTATATATTGAAAAAACATAAATTGTCATTGAATTTTTAAATATTTTCAACTATCTTCCCAAAGCAGTTTAGAACAGTTTTTAAAAGCGAAGCTTTTCTAAATAAACGGTCAGTCAGTCCGTAACTTTTGGCATGCTAGTTCTAAAACAATTTACCAATATTCCTATAACAATTAGTCATAATCGGAAAGCATACCAATATTCTTTTTATATATTGTGATTTATAGAACAATTTGGTATAAAAAACATCTGTATAATTACGTTTTCAAATGTATATATACTTTCTAGGAACATATCTGATAAAATATTTGTTTATTCTGTTTGAAGCTTCACTTTAATAGATGTTGTCATCCTTGTTCTTGAGGAATTCTACCTGAAATTTTAAACTTTACTTTTATGGATGTTATCATACTTGTTTTTTTTAGAAAGGGATAATAACTAAGAAAGCTGTAGGTGTGGTCATTAAAAATGATTTATAGAATAAGGTTTAGGTTGAATATAGGAGACATTTTTAAATCTGAAATATGGATAGAACTTTCGGTCAAATTCGCGTCATTAAAGTGCTGATTGAAATATAGATAGATAGATAGATGGATAGATAAATAGATATATACATTAAGAGATATAAGTTTTCCGGAATTTTAATGTAGGGAGTAGATTTGAAATCTGCATCAAATTTTAAGGATTTTTTATAAAATTCGTTTTTTGTAAAGTTCTTTATCTAAAAGCGAAAATACATTTTAAGTTAATTAATATTGACCAATAGGATAGGTGGATTTTAAACTACCTGCGCTCTAATTGGTTGAATGATGTACGACATCCAATCAGAGCGCAGATTTTTTAAATCCACCAATCACAGATGCCAAAATTAATTAACTTAATTTGTATTTCCGCTTTTAGATAAAGAATTATACAAAAAACGAATTTTATAAAAAATCCTTAAAATTTGATGCAGATTTCAAATCTACTCCCTACATTATAATTCCGGAAAACTTATATCTCTTAATATACATAGATAGATAGATATCTGTATATAGATAGATTGAATGATTGATAAATAGATTGTAAAATAGGTCGTTATATAGATAGATGGATAAAAATTATTGATTTTATGGATAAAATGGTGACCTGAACGATCAGTAGAAAGGTATATTTTTTTAAGAAGATGAAAACTTAAAAGTAGAAATTTGAAGAGATTTATATAAAGAGAACATGGATGAAAACATCCATTAAATAAGATAATATTAATGACAGACTTACTATATAAATGTAATGTTATTAATAATTACTACGGGCACCAACTCTTCGGATCTTTTCTAAACCTTTTTTTAACCAAACTTAACTTAAACAAGGATGACAACATCCATAAAAGCGAAGCTCTGAAAAGGAAGGACAAAAACGAACATTAAATGTATAAAAATTGAAACAAAATTGTAAGTAAATTTGTTGAAAAACTGATTAATACAGAGCTGGACCTTTAAATCATTTTAGTGGTGAGCTAGATCGGGGTAAGACAACTTTCCACCAATGAGAGCACAGCATTTTATGAAATGCCGCGCTGTGATTGGCTAAATTTCGGCTCACCCCAATTTGGCTCACCACTAAAATGATTTAAAGATCCAGCTCAGGATAATGTTTAAGGACATACTTACATTTTAGGACTTGATTATAACATTCTACCTTGTTGTCTTAGGAATCAGGATTCCAAAACGAATAGGATGGCGATTATAGAGTTGCTATTCTTTCTAACTACTACAAGAATCGCCATGCTAAGTTTGAAATGAGAAAGCCCAATCTGTCCCGATTTTGTATCACTTTTGAAAAGTGCAATTCCTGTGACGTCATATAAAAAGGGAAGGGGGAAAAATCTCTTCCCTTTTCTCCCATCTCTTTTGAAGAGATTTTCTTCCCCCCTTCCCTTTTTCTTTCCCGAAACGTATATGACGTAACTGAAATCGCACTTTTAAAAGTGATACATAATGGGGACAGATTGGGCTTTCTCTTTGAAATCGATGGGTCAACTTTAACATGCCTAAATTAACGATAAGAACTATTCGTTACGGACGGACGAACCGACCCTATGAAAAGTATATATCTATAAAAAGAACATGGATTTAAGGAGATGAAAACATCCATAAAAATAAAATAAAATTAATGGCAGACTAACTCTTTAAATGCAACTTTATATCTAATTACTTCGGGGAACCAACCCGTCGGATCTTTTCTAAACCTTCACTAAACCTAACATAATCTAAATAACATTAAAAATGAATTATTTTCATATGGTCAATAGGTGAAACGGGGTAAACCGACATTGGAGTAGAAATAATGATATCAATCTAACACTTATTGCTTAAGAAACAAGAATAATAAAATACAATGTTAAGGTAGCTTTTTAAGCAAATAAGATAATTTTGAAAAACACAGAAACTTATAAAATCAAAATAATTCGCGAGGAAAAGAGAATAGAATCACCTAAACAATCATTTTTCATTTAACTTTCAGTGGAAAGCTGTCTATAATACGATGTGCTAAATAACTATTACTGCATTGTATAAGTGAACTTTTTTCCCAGAAATTACTCTTATTTTTCTATCCGGGGACAACAATTGCTAATAGATAAGCTACGCATTTAAAAATAATTTACAGCAACTGCTGGTGGCTATATTAAAATCTACGTAAAAGGATGTCCAATAAGAGTTTTAATCAAAATTAATATACAAACAAGGATGACAACATCCATTAATAGTAAAGCTCAAAAATTATTGAATGGACAAGCAGACAAAGTGAGTTATAGAGCAGTTGTTCAGTTGTCATGACAAAGAAAAAAGAGAGAAAATATGCAAAAAAAACTCAAAGAAAATAACGAAACCTTTAAATATAAGGTTTATGTCCTTTGAACATGCATGGCCGACAGACAGAAGGACATGACAGAGTATAGACTAGATGTGCACATGTCATAGGAATCTTCACTGGAAATTTTTGCTGTCTATCTTTATAGCAACCCATAAAATCCCATTTCCCCCATTGCGTTATTACGGACTGACTGACGGACAAACGAAGGAAATGAAGAGTAGCTTTGCTACTAAAAAGCAAGGATGAACAAACATGTCCAAAGAAAGTGAAATTGTTAAAAGAAAAAAATTCAAAATACAAAAATTAAATGAAAGTAACGAAAGGTTTTATGCGTCTAGGGTAGAGTCCAAACTTTCTCCCAAAGTATTTTATTAAAGGGTAAGTTTGAGTATCACAATAATCCTGGATGGACTATCAGGCAAAGTGAGTTATAGAGCAGATTTTCCGTAGTAGTAAAAAAGACTTTTGTAATAAGAAGAACAGACTGACGTCCCAAGCAAGGTGTATTATGGGTGCTCTTTGGCAAAGGGTATAATCACACAAAAAAAATCAGCCGACTATCTTATTAGGTATCGAGGACATACGGAGGGACAGAAAACGTGAATTATAGGGTGGCTTCGCTACTACAAGTAATAAATATGGATAACGTTATCCTTGTTTTTTTTCTCGCTTAGAGTGTTGATGATGAACCTTTTTGTTGTTTGATATAAATAATATGTATTATTAAAGAGATAGTCATAAACATCAATTAATAAAATTTGGAATGGCGATTTTCAGAATTTTAGAAAAATGGAGTATAATTCATGGGAAAGTAAGCATAATTAAAGTTTTAATAAAATGGGGTAGCTATAGGAACGGAGTGGATACAAAACCGCGACAAACAAAACCGCTACATAACAAAACCGCGACAGTGACAAAACCGCGACAGTTACAAAACCGCGACAGTGACAAATACGCGACATTACAAAAAAATCTATAATAAAAAAATCTTAATGCTAGAAGGTCATGGCCGCAGAGCTCGGCCCCCTGGCCTGCCTAGCCGCGGGCGCTCGGCCCCCTTGCCAATAACCTAACCTAACCTATATGTTTGAATGTTTAATGTACATTAACTTATTTATAATTTAGAATTTCGTGGATTTTACAAAAAGTGGTTGGTAGATTATTTTCAAATTTTTATATTTTTTTTACAATATTTAGGTTAGGTTAGGTTATGGGCAAGGGGGCCGAGCGCTGCGGCCATGTATTTCTACAAAAAAAATCCTACATAGTTATATTTCTGTTATTGTCGCGGTTTTGTTATTTCGCGGTTTAATCACTGTCGCGGTTTTGTCCCTGTCGCGGTTTTGTTTGTCGCGGTTTTGTATACACTCCATAGGAACCAATCAAACTTGATACGACTCTCTTGATCAGTCCTTCCAATCTAAAGACACTTCAAAGCAAGACCTATTACCAAGTTAAAGAAACTTTTTGCCGACTTCCCTTACCTACAATTTTCTTTTGGTCAGAGGTTCTTAACCTTGGAGACCTGCTGAGAACGGCCTAGACCAGTTCAATCATAGCCCTAAGAATTGATTTTCAAGGTTCAGATTCCACCAGAGATACGTCTTGAACGAACGGATGATAACCGAATACGGGGAATTGTTACCGATAGAAAGACAGACACGGTTACTTACATAGTAGCTTTGGAAGGCGTAACTACTAAATATCGTTGCTGTGTTTAGTGCCCTAGCTAAATGGGGATAGATGTCACTGCTTTTGGCCTGCCTGTTCTATTGACGTCAGAAAATACCCTGTAACCCATCTCTTTCATTTCTCCCTTCCCTTTATCTTTCCCTCTACTATGACTTTAATAGAATAGGTAGGCCAAAAGCGGTGAAATTTTTACCATTTTCCTAGGGCACTAAACACAGCTACCTAAATATCTATAATACAAAGTAGAACGATGTCTGTTTGTCTGTCTGTTTGTTTGTTTGTCTATCTGACTGTTTGTAGCAAAGGGTCTCGCTAACCGCTGAACCGATCGGGTTCTCCTTTACAGGGTAGTTCTCATACGTCCCTGGAAGGTTCATAACTATTTTCTTGGGGGGTGGGACACCCACAACCCCCCCAAAAATGAAAAATCCCCCTCCCCAAAATATTTTTTTTCTTTAAATTTTTCTTTTAAATCTAAAATACGAAAAATTGGTTTGATTAAACCTCTTGGAGCAGAGCCCCTAGAGGCTAGGGGCGAAGCCGCTAGTATCAAAAATTATAATGTCAGAGAGTCTTTTTAAAATAATGATGAAATCAGACTATTCATACATATCATCTTATTTATACATATATAATAGTTCCTTTGTTGTTTTTCGTTGTTCTATATAAATAGCGTAGCGTACTCTATTATGTTTTCATGAGAAATTTTTACTCCAATATTTAAGATAAAGACACGGATCTTAAGGGATATGACAATGGACAATAAATAAATCAACATACCCACTGATGACAAACAAATTATCTATTCTGTAAAAATAATTGGACTCTACAAGTCTAAACTAAACAATCAAGTTTTCAAGCTAACGAATGGACAACTTGTTATTAAGCTTTGGTTACAGGCATTTAATTTTAGTCTCCCTCTGTATCTCTCTATCTCTCTCTCTCTCTCTTTAATTTTTCTGCGCTTTGCTATTTATGGATGTTATCATCCTAGTTTTGTTGTTTATCTTTGAATAATTTTACTCAGAGATACAAGAAAAAGTAAATGAGTTGAAAATAAATTTTTCCCTTCAAAGTATGTTTCACATTATACTTATAAAAATGATTTTACTTTACTAAAATTTTATTTTACGTGAACGAATTTCAATAAACGTTGTCATTTTATCCAAAAAAAAATGTAGAACTTTTAGAGATCTTAAAGGATAAGACAAATAACATTCCTGATAAAAACGTTTACCCTTTCTCTAGATTAAAATTTATTGGTTCAAAAGTTTATACGCTGTCTGCTTGTCCAATCAAGATAAAATAAAAGTACTCAAAGTCAGTCTATCAACTTTGGGGACCAGTTTAATACTAATATCCCCATCCCACCCTAAGAAAATAGAATCATGTGCATATGATTCTCTTGAAAATAACACCCTCCAAACAACCACTCCTTTGATTTAATTACTTTTATTTGTAAGTCCTGTTTGAGTAAGTTGCGTCGGGGCCGGTTTCTTGGAAAGCCTGACATAGTAGCAGTATGAAGAATCTTAACTGATGAATTTAAAAAATTAGTTTAGGTCATCAATCTATATACAATAATGGATATATTATTACTTGGATCTTACACCAGATTTTCATGTTCTCTAATACAGTGATACCAGCAGCGGGCTAACATAACGATTTTTTCTCCTGTCATAAAATCCACGAATATTCCTACAATCTATTTATCCATCTATCCCGATTTTGCATAATAAGGTCATTTTATTGATGATTTTTTCAAGATTATATCATTTTTCATAACACTATATACTATACACCCGTTAGATTACAGAGAAAGAGAACATTATTCTGATAATTAAATTGTAGTGCAACTCATGAATTAAAAAGGATAATGGGCTGTTTATTGCACTTGTTCCCAAAGTTTTATAATAACGTTTTCTTTTTTTCGTTGGTTTAACAACTTTGGGGATTTTAGTGAATTTTGATTAGTTTAAGTAGAGTGTTCTAACGTTTCAACCACTAATTTTAATCTACAACATGGGTGATTTTGTTTATCATCATTATAGATACACATCAATTTAGTGCAGCATCTTGAAGTTTAACGAACATTCCTTATAATTCACAATTTGATTTAATTGGTTAAGTTGTCATAATTGATACAAGTTAAAGAATACATATGTGGTAAGCCGAACGTTTCAGCTCACAGGGTTGCGAGTTCGAGTCCAACGAGCCTTAGCCTTGAATTATTCTACCAAAACAAACTAGCAGGATTTAGTCATACAGAAATTATATATTTAACTGAATAATATTTACAATGAATGTTTACTATATATATACAACAGATTATAACAATGGTTAGGTTTGAAGGGGGTGTGGGACGCAAGGGCTTAGCTCCCGGCGGTAGACAGGCTGTGGGGGCAGCTGTGGTAAAAGGGGAGGCAGCGCCTCCCGGTTGTATAATCGCGTGAGGGGCGCGTGATAGCTGCGTGTTTGAGCCCCTCCCCACATTTAGGCAGGCCAGTTTGACCGCTGGATAGCGGGGTCAACATCGGTCATGAGATAAATGGTGATATAATAAGATTAGTGCAGAGGGTTTGTTATGATAAGTCACAGCGTAGCAATTCTGTAAACTGCCCGTCCGTCTGGTTGTCGTATTACCACAACCTCCCCTTCAAGGGTTGCGGGGCTCTCGAGCCACCAGGCCTTGAACCTGGGGATACGACAACCTATGTCTGCGCAGGACAGGCTCTTCCTGGGGCACAGCTCGGTGGAGGACAGCTCTGGCTATACAGGCTCCGCGGGACACTCGCTGCTCTGTCTGGCTGTGGTTGGATATCAGCATTGTCAACTCCCGGTTGGCTTCCAGCCGTGGGTTAGCGACGGCCAAGCCCCGTCGTTGGAAGTTTTGCCTCGTCTGCAGAACTAACTCTGTCTCGGCGGGTAACTGGACACGGAGGCCTAGGCTAACTCTGGAGGCTCCCAAGGGGGGAATAACGATGGAGGAAGGCGCATAAAACTCCATGGGGGCGCCTGCTTGGTCCAGGTTGCTGGGCCTCCTAGCTCCTACTCGGATGGGGATGGCTGTCATCAGCAGGGGGCACATTGCTTCAGCTTCGTCCTCTGGGGCCGCCTCTTCCATCGCAGTGGCTGCCTCTCCTCCTGCAGGCTCGCTACTGGCCGGCAGGTTCTCCATGTCAGTATCAGGGTTCCAGATGGCATCTCTGGGTGGCTCTGGAGCTGGCGGCGGCGGCGGTGGTTCGTTGGGTTGATGCTGCAGGTTCTCTTCTACCGGGTCACGATCCTGGCCGCTAGGCTGTGGGGCGGCTGCGGCTGGCTGGTACACTGGGAACTGTCCTGGGTCACTAGCTGGCGGCGCCGCAGCTCCGACCGGCAGCTCGGTGGCATCCTCGTCGCCGTCCAGGTCGCCTTGAATGTCTGTTGGAATCTGATGGGCAGTTACATCTCCAGTGTATTTGCGCAGTCGGCCTACATGCGCCGTGACTTCCGAGATCCTGGTGGTTGGAGAGGCAGGTTTGATGACATAATGGACGTCTGTAGCTTGCCGCACTACCTTCCAGGGGCCAGTCCATCTCTTGGTAATCTTGGCTGCCTTCCCTGGCACCAGGCGGGGGGCCAGGTACCAGACCAAGTCTCCAACCTCGTACTTGGCCGTGCCTTCGTAGGCTGCCGCGCTCCTCCGGATGGTTCCCTCCTCTCGCTGCTGGATGGCGTCGTACACTGCATGGTAGCGTTGCAGGAGAGCTTGGACGTTGGCTGGAACCGAGGCATACTCTGTGTCTGGCAGCCGGAGCACCATGTCCACCGGAAGTTTGGCCTCTCTCCCAAAGTAGGCCAGGAACGGGGTCACGCCGGTGGATCTGCAGGCCTTGGTGTTGTAGGCGAAGGCAATGGCAGGCAAGTGTGGCTCCCAGTTGTTGTCGTCTCTGTCTAGGAACAGACGCATGCCTGTGTTGAGCGTCCGATGGAACCTCTCCACTCGGTTGGACTGCGGGTTGTAGGGCGGTGGATGTGTCAGGCCAATCTCAAGCTGGGAGGCCAGCTCCTTGAATACCTGGCCGGTGAACTCCATCCCGTTGTCGGAGTGGATCTTCAGGGGGCATCCGAACGTGGCCAGGTGGCGGTGCAGCAGGGCTTCAGCCACCGTGAGGGTGCGCTTGTTGGGGATGGCGTAGAGGCTGACAAACCGGCTGAACCCATCTTGACAGGTGAGGATATAGCGGTTTCCAGCTGGGGTCTCTGGCAGCGGCCCCACCAGGTCAATAAACAGGACTTGCTGTGGATACCCCTGGCGGGAGGGCACGTGTATTCCTAGCTTCAACCTTTCCTTGGTAACCTTCTGGACACACTCAGGACAAGTCTGAACCATCAGGCGGACGTCACGGACAGGTTGGGCCACCAGAAATGCATGGCGACGCGGGCAATAGTAGCGTCCATTCCAAAGTGCCCGGCCATGGGGGTCCCATGGGCTAAAAAGAACGCGTCCTGCTGGAGGGCCGAAGGCAGCAGGTATCTTGTTCTTTCCCCTGTCAGGGTCTGGTCAGTGGTGGTGAGGCAGCCATGCTCGTCAAGTCCCAGGGCTGTGAAGCGGCTGGCGTACTGCTGCTCGTCTCGTTCCTTGCCGCGCAGCTCAGCCTTAGTTGGGGCTCTGCCATCAGCCACCCACTGGCGGACACGGAGCAGGAGAGGGTCCTGTGTCTGGGCTTTTAACACTCTAGCCGGATCCAGTCGTGCGGCAGGGGGCCAGCCAGCTGCGGACTCCCCTAGCTGGCAGAGGGTGTGGATGTACTCAGCTTGCTCTGCTAATTCTTCAGCGGTAGCTGTCGGCATGTTGTCGTCCTCCCGGCGGCTGAGGGCGTCGGCGTTGGTGTTCTGGGTGCCAGGACGGTGGCAGACAGTGAAATCTAGGGCCGCTAGCTCCTCCTGCCAGCGAGCCACCATCCCTGTGGATGTGTTCAGCGACTTCATCTGTAGCAAGGCTGAGGAATCAGTGTTGATCTGGAAGCTGCGGTAGGACAAGATGCCGTGAAATTTCCAAATTCCATACATAATGGCGGCCATCTCTCCCTTCCAGGACGGGTAGCGAGTCTCGGGGTCGGTTGTCTTGCGCCCCACGGCGGCAATCAGCCTCTCCTTGCCGTCCTGGCATTGACTCAGGATGGCAGAGATGGCGCGGCTGCTGAAATCTGTGGTGAGCTGGAACACCGCTGGCAAGTCAAACCTAGGCGGCGCTCGGATGGGGGCTTGGCGGAACTTGTCCTTTAGCTGTAGCAGCTGGGCTTCCATCTCAGGCGTCCAGGCCAGGGTCTTGGCCGTTTTCTGCCGATTCATCTCGTAGGTGAGGTCGGCATACTCTGGGATGAACACGCGGTAGTATCCAAAGAACCCCAGGAGCGCCAGCAATTCCTTGGGGGTGCTGGGGGCCGGCCAGTCCAGGATACGGTCAAAATAATCCTCTTGCATGGCTATCCCCTCACGGCTGAGGGTGTGGCCCAAATAATCCACCTTGGCTCGAAACAGCTTGGTCTTGGCTGGCTTGAGGCGGATTCCTCCCCTGCGGTGGGCTTCCAAGACTTCCCGGAGCCTCGCCAGGTGGGCCCAGGTATCCTGGTGAAAGGTCAGGACGTCGTCAAGATATGACTGGAGGTTGGCCGTACCTAATGGGTTTAGGACCCCTGCAATAAATCTGGAGTAGACAGACGGTGCTGTAGCAAGGCCAAAGGGCATCCTTTTCCATTGGTACAAGCCCCTGGGGGTGGTGAAGGCGGTGCAGGGCCGGCTGTCCTCGGACACACGGATGGTGTAGTACGCTGCCACCGCGTCTAAGGCACTATAGACGCGGTGTCCTCCCGCTCGTTCTACCAGCTGCTGGATCCTGGGCAAGGGGTAGCTGTCCAGTTCCAGGCACTTGTTGAGGGCTCTGTAGTCGACGGCCCAGCGGGTGCTCCCGTCCTTCTTCTTGATGGGCACCAGGGGGCTACTCCAGGCGGAGTCTGAAGGCTCTATGACTCCCTCTTGTAGCCAGGTGTCCAGTTGCTTCTCCAGCTCAGCCTCTTGCCGCGGGTTCAGATCCCTAAATCTCTGGCGGATCGGCTGGGTCCCTGGCTTGAGGCGCAGCTGCAGCTCTACTACGTCAGTGCAGCCGGGGTTAGAGTTGGAGAAGACGTCCCTGTACTCTGATAACATGGTCCAGACCTCCTTCTTGAGCAGGGGGTCCTTTCGCAGGAACTCGTTCTCCTCCATCTCAAGGGCCTCCCACAGCTCCTGCATATCTGGGGGCTCAACAGGCTCTTGGAACGAGTGGATACGAGGGGGAGGCTTATCAGAAACCTCTAAAATGTCAGGCTTGACCAGCTCTCCAGCCACGGGGAGGCCAGCGTCCAGCAGGAGGGGCGTCTCCCCTTCATTTACCACCAGCACTCGGAACACGCTGGCGGAGCCAGGCCTGTGGGCATACAGGCCTTCTGGGATGACAAGATCCTCCCCAAACCTCTGTTCTGGGGCAGCTAGTTGGATGGCATCCTTAGTACGGTGCCCCACTAATTCAACAGGGACAGCCATGACGCCGCGGCCAGGCAAGACCACCCGCTTGGCCGTGCGGAGTTGGGGTGGTTGGCCATCAGTGGGAGTGACAGCGCTTAGCCTATACGTGGCTGGCGCGGGGTCAGCTTCGGCTCCGGGACCCACCGGCCGCGACTTGACGGGCTCGGCCTCGGGAGGGGCTAGCGTGTCGGAGCCAGGTGTGGCTCCGAGGGCGTCCGGCCACGATTTGACGGGCTCGGCGCTGGGAGAGGCCGGGGCACTGGGACCAGCCTGGGCTCCGTGGGCGTCCGGCCGCGACTTGACGGGCTCGGCGCTAGGAGAGGCTGATTCCTGGGAGTTGAGTGTGGCTCCGGGGGCGGCCGGCCACGACTTGACGGGCACGGCGCCGGGAGAGGCTGATTCCTGGGAGTTGAGTGTGGCTCCGGGTGCATCAGACCGCGACTTGACGGGTCTGGACTCGGACTCGGCTGGCTGAATGACTGGGGGCCCCAGGTAGAGGGGGCCAGGTGGACAGGGCTGGCCGTTGATGAAGGTGTCGGCGGAGAAGATCGGTTCTGGAGGGCTGGCAATCTCAGGAAACGTCGTTGGCAGGTTCTCCAGCGGCACCTTGGGCACTGGGGGCAACCCCATGGCTAGCAGGTTGGTCCCCCTATGGGCGTTGAGTGCAGTGTCCACCCAGTGCGTGCCTTTCTCGACCACACGCGGCTGCTCTGGCAGTGGGCCTGGCAGAGGCCCCTCGTAACTCAACTCTCTCTCGGCGTTGCACGCCCATTGCAGCAGACCCTGGTACACGGTTGCCAGAATCGACCATGGCATCAACCTGTACGTGCTGGGCAGGGTCAGGAGTGGGAAACCTCACCCTGATATGGCAGGGGAAGTGGAGGTCCTGCCCTTGAGACAAGGGGGCCTCCCGTTCGGCTGGGGTTGGCAGAAACTTCGGTGGTGGCCGAACCGCAGCTATGGTGGTATCGCTTACCATGGTGGCTTAGACTGTAGCTTCGAATCACTAGAGCTTATCAATTATCACTGGGTCAACAATTTTATATTTCTTTTTATCACTTGGTTGACATTTATACACACTTATGTGTTGTTATCACTAGGAGCTCTAGGTGTGATTCTGGAAGCACTGGCAGCAGGGGATGTCCGTCCTGCAAGGTTCAGAGGGGTGACGGCGGCAGGGAATGTCCCGTCCTGCAGCGCCGCTGGTTCGAATCCCGAAAGATGGCGGCAGGGAATGACCCGTCCTACAGCGCCTCGGGTTCGAATCCTGGAAGGCAGCGGCAGGGAATGTCCCGTCCTGCCGTGCCTGTGGCTCAAATTCTGCTATCCGTCGCAGTGGTAGGCCTTACTTGTGTGCTGAAGCTTCGCAGCCACACATTGCCTTCTCAGGGAGACCAGCACCTAGCTGTCTGTCTCGTAGGTTTGGCCTGGGTGTCCTGGGGCTTGTCCCAGCTACGCTTGCCAATTTAGACTCAGTTCTGTAGCCGTTTGAGCTAAATTATCCGATTACCGTGGCTGCGCACCTAGCGCTACTCCTACACGGTACGGAAAAAGTGTCTTAACTGGCGCTTTTAGCAGGCTAAATCTGCTTGCCGTAGGCCAAAGGCCCACATATTGCGTTCAAAATGATGGAAATTCGACCTAAAAAGGCCGTCTCACGGGTCAGTTGGCTTCTCAGTTGGCGGCTGATTGTCCCCTTACTTGCCAAAGGGTCCAATCAGAGGTAGAATAGGCTAATTTCTGTAAGGCTCGATTGAAACACGCTGACACCAAGATGTGGTAAGCCGAACGTTTCAGCTCACAGGGTTGCGAGTTCGAGTCCAACGAGCCTTAGCCTTGAATTATTCTACCAAAACAAACTAGCAGGATTTAGTCATACAGAAATTATATATTTAACTGAATAATATTTACAATGAATGTTTACTATATATATACAACAGATTATAACAATGGTTAGGTTTGAAGGGGGTGTGGGACGCAAGGGCTTAGCTCCCGGCGGTAGACAGGCTGTGGGGGCAGCTGTGGTAAAAGGGGAGGCAGCGTCTCTCGGTTGTATAATCGCGTGAGGGGCGCGTGATAGCTGCGTGTTTGAGCCCCTCCCCACATTTAGGCAGGCCAGTTTGACCGCTGGATAGCGGGGTCAACATCGGTCATGAGATAAATGGTGATATAATAAGATTAGTGCAGAGGGTTTGTTATGATAAGTCACAGCGTAGCAATTCTGTAAACTGCCCGTCCGTCTGGTTGTCGTATTACCACACATACTATATAATACAGACATTTTTTATTAGTTAATCAAGAACAGTTAGAACCTCAAGACAAAGATCTTGCAATCAAAGGGTTGGTTGCAGAAGATATGAAATATTTTTTAGTATACTCTTCCCTATTCGTTGGCCGTTAGAATATCATTGCCTTGTTTTTATAAATCTTTGTTTTGCACTAAATTGTTAGATAAGCTATTCTATGACTAATAATATCTTTCAGAACTTCAGTAACGAGGTGCTATGTAAAATTGCAGGGATCTAAAGGGATAAGACAATGGCCGATAAATTGATGTACATTTTTAATTATGATACATAGAGTTACCCCTTATAGATTACAATTAGTGGTTGAAACGTTTTGACAATCCTACTTAATGAACCAACCAATCATAATTCAGCAAAAGTCGATATAAGCCATTTATAAAAGTCTTACTATTTTGTAGACTTAATAGTACACCATTTTGGATTGAGCGATTACCCTGTGTAAAAATGACAATATTTAATGACTATTTCTCGCCCACTTTTCTTACCTTCCCCATTCTTGTATGTTTATACATTTTACATGCAATATAGCTGCTTTGAAATAGCCACTAGCACATTTTTTTCTCAAGCTTTCCTAAACAGTACAAGCAATCAAATTGGTAACTTGTCTTCAGTAAGATGTGGGTAGAAAAATAGTCTAAAACTAGGGTTGGGCCGGATATCCGGTTTGGCTGGTAGAAGAATATCCGGCCGGATACCGGATTTTGAAACTATTCGGATACCAGATATCCGACTGATTTACAATGCTGGATAACCGGCGTTGGCCAGATATCCGCCCCACTACCTAAAACTATCCTAAGGCTTAAATCTAATACTGAAATATCCTAAATCATTTTTGAAAACTATGTAAAGCTTTCCTGAAAAAAATAACTCAATTAGTTCTGTAGTTATGAAAATCTTAAGCTTCAGACAAAAAAACTTACTTGTATAGATAATGAATTATAAAGGTTAGTTACAAAGTAAATACCGACCGGTGAGAGAAAATTTCACACAAAAATATCAGCTGTCTATCTCAGATAGCAGCCGAGTAGATGGATCTTTTTAAAAGACAGACAAAGTAAGTTGTAGAGTAGCTAAACTAAAGTATAAAATGTCTGTTAGTATATCTATTTTGATGGCCGTTTTGTATATCTTAAGGAACGAAAAAGATAAAATTTCGCTAAATTTTCAAACTATTTTTGTACATTTTAAATGCATGAAATGTAAAAACCAACAAAACTTAAAAAGAACCATTAAGAAAAATCATTAGAGGTCGCGAAAACAAACTTAGAACAAAGGACAAATATTCTCAAAAAATGATTGTTAAAATTTGCAGGTATTTTATCAATTAAAATACTTGTTGCATTGTAGATATTAGTTTCTAATAGTAAAAAGCTTATTTATGGTCATTTGTATGCTTATATACCAAAAAGAGCATCATAATATATAACACTCATGGATCTAAAAGGATAAGACAATGGCCGATAAATTGATGTACATCCCCAATAATGATACAAAAAAGTACCCCTTTTGCAGATTACAATTAGGTTTTGAAATGTTTGGACACTTGACTTCATGAACCAACCAATCAAAATACAATAGAAACCCAAAAGTTGTTAAGCCAAAAATTAGAAATCATTATTATAAAAGTTTGGGGACTAGGATAATAAACAGCCCAATGCCTCCTACCTCCCTCCATTATGTTAGAATTTATATATGAAAAGCAGAATATGAATGGATGTAGAATATACGTGGATGATATAAAAGGAGAAAAATTTATGTCATTTTAGGTTGCAATTTCCCCCGCATTTATAGACCCATTGGGTGGAAAGAGGATGGGGTAGAGGAGGGGGATAGGAGAGATCGTTAGCCCGCTACAGAGTTCACTGTATTATAGAAAACGAAAATCTGGTTTACGATCCAAGTAAATAAATATACATCCATTAGTATATGGTTATTTGTCCTTGTACTTTTTTAAAATTGCGTATATTCTCGAACTACTGGGTATCTCTTGTCCTTGTTGTAAGCATGCTACCCTAGAATTAAGGACCTTCAACTTTAATTTTAGAGATTTTAAAATGTAAAACATATTGTAAATTAGCATAATTTTTAGTGATTTGTTTACAATGTCTACCAAAAAATATCTGAACAATTTTAATCCCTTAAAAATTGTTTTCTAATTTGTTTATTTAATGCAAATTATGAACTATTATTATGGCTTCGCTACTTGAGCTATGTGCCTTTAAAATCATACCCAGTATGGCTTCAAAACCGATTAATATCCGGTGGAATAGAACCAGTTCTCAGTCATACTGAGAAAGCACGTATAGCATCGAATGACAGTCAAATTTCCACTAATACTAAAGTTTTGTAAGCCCCGGAATGTTGTCTATAATACGATGCGATAAATAACTTTTCTTTTGCTTTTTACTCTTAGTGCATTTTTACATGTCATTGAATGTTAAAAAAAAACTCTACATTTATTAACCCCATGATTTTTTTCTATTATATTATTGAATCAATCTTTTATATAGCAAAAATGTAGGTATAGTTAAATGATATTACGCAAAGACAATTTTGTCTAAAAGTAACGAAACCAAAGTATTTAGAATAAAATGTATATTTTTTTAAAGAAGGTAAGTTTTAAAATGTTGCATCAACAAATTACAAAAATTGCTATTCACATATTGAAAGTTTTATCAAACATAAATTTTTCCAAAATAAAAAAATATCTGTCTGTCTGTTTTTTCTTCTTGCACAATTAAGATGAAGCTTGTTTTTGGCTATTTTCTCTGGAAACTAGGGGAGAAGCAACTATTATTAAATATTTACCTAACTGTGCATAATAGTCATATCATTGGACAAACTTTAGTTAAAGTTCTACCTTTTTGTTACCTTTTTCATTTACCTATCCTCTATATCCCTGACTATTTGGTTAATGAAAGTTAAGATCATAAGTTTGTCACGACTAAGTAAAGGATGGGAGTCCAAAGCACCCTAACTTTGGTTTTAGGGGGCAACTAGAAGCTAGCATACAGTCTTAAATGTAAAGTGAAATAGGCAGAGTGGTTATTATAGATATTTAAAACTTTATTAACATTTAACTCTTTATATATCAAAGAATATTAATACCGAAAGTACTTAAAGTGGTTTTTTTACTTGCACCATCCAAGGGGGGGGGGGTGCTTGTTTCAAAATTACTAACCAGAGTTTGGAGTTTGATAATGTGCATATTACTCTGAACTAAGCATGCTTGTAATTGCACCATCCCTATGAAGATGAGCAACTCATGGGGGATCTTGTAACAAAAAAACTAACCAAAGTTTTTAATAATGTTCACGTTACTCTGAACTAAGCATGCTTGTAGTTGCGCCATGCCTATGAAGATGAGCAACCCATGGGGGGAGCCTGATACAAAAAATAATTGAAATATGAGGCAAGCTGATAATCTTTTTCTTTCTCACCACCGATACATTCACATTTACAATAAAGATAATATATAGAGGTACAGAACTATGAAGTATAAAGATTTGGGGTTTTTTGATGATTTTTTGCCCCATGTGATGTTTAATAGTGAAGCTTTTCTACAATTTAATCATGTTAGCAATAATATTGATATGTAACTTTTTGAAGCTTTTAAAAAAGGGGAGAAATTTATAAACTTAATATCCAAAATGACGTCATATTTAAGTGATATTTTTTTTCTAATATGACGTCATTTGGGATACTTTGGCCAACATTTTTAAAAATTTTATCACCCTTTTTATAGGAACTAAAAAGAGCTTTAACTCTTTTATCTTTATATGATCATTTACCCTTAAATCTCTTGAACCAAAAAATATTATCATATAATATTTTTCTTTTTTTTGTGGTGGTTTGAATTTTCTCCCCCCCCCCCTAATTTGGTGAGGTTTTAGTCTATTTAACCATAGAGATAAATTCAGAAAATAAATGTACAAAATTATCTAATTCTTTTATCTTTATTATGATCCCCACATAAAGTCATTAAAAATATATGAATATCTATATCAAAACGTGGTTATTAAATAGCATAGTAACTTAGAACATTTCAATGTTAAATTTTTTTATTAAAAGAAGAATTAACGTATAAGTATAGGTGTATATTCAAGACAACTACCTGCCCCAAGTGGCAGAGACCCTTTTCATCCTCTTATGGCCCTTTTCGTCTTCTAGCAAATTTCTTTCTGTTCTTTTATAGGGACTTGGTTGTGTTTATATTTCCGACGCAATTAGCCGATTTCAAAGACCTAAAACAAAATTGGGACAGGGTCTTCGTCCTGTGGGGAAGAGTTACATATAGCTCAAACGTCCTCTATTTCTTTATTTTATCAAGAGAAGAGAAACTTTTTTATATTGGTTTGTAGGGTATTTTTCTCTTTTCTATGACTTCAAGTGGTTTTAAGACAAAAAAAATTACAATCAAAATAAAATTAGCGCAATATTATTTCCTATGCTTTAAAAATACCGCGCTACTATTGAGCAAAGAGTTAAAAAATGATATTCCTAAAGTTCTGATATTACATAACAAACACAGATGATTTTATGTACAGGGTGAGTCAGAAAAAACTGAGTTTTCCGATTTTCTGATACAACCATTAGGAATATAGAAAAAACAATTATAGGTTCTTGTTCTCTATAAAAATATACATTAAATTTAGAAAAGGTGTTTTTGAATATCTCTGAAAACAACGGCGCTTTTTAGAGCATAAAGATTTCAAAAAGTGTGTGTGATGACTTTTTCGGCCATTATTTTGTACTGTTTAGGTAGATTTATTTATAATAAAAAATGTCTACCATTCTAAAAAGATAAACAAACATATTTTTTGATTATTAGAATTTTTATTCAACAAATTGTAAATATCTAACATCTTAAAAATACAATTTATTTAAATTAAATTATCACATTATAAATCAAACGTTTTGTTTTAATCTATTGTTAAGATTTACCCCATGACCGGAAAACCAGCTCATGACCGGAAATATTTTATCTTGTTACCTAAATTCCTCCCCCCTCCCCCTGAATTTTCTCTATATTTGGTGCAAGACTGGATTTAATCTCCAAAATCTCCGCCCCCTTTTGACAAATTATACTTGTGTGTTATAATCCAACATAATAACTTCATTTAAATAGGGTGGGGTTTCTGAAAGGCATTTTTATTTTAAAAATTCAAACCTTGATAACTTTTTTATCTTAAGAGATTTTTTTTGTCAATTAAAAAGGTTTTTTTTTTCTTTTTACTATAAGCTACGTTATTATAGAAGATTCTTTTAAACCACATGCATCACAATCAAGAAATATGAAAAAATGACAAATTGCAGTATTCTAAAAATACTTGTGCGAGGAGCCAAAAAGCATTTCACTTTTAAAACTCATTTAAGTACTTTTCTTAGACCTTTTTCTAAATAAAATATTGAAATTTTAAGATTTTTTTATACAAAATAGATGAGTTATTTTAATTTTTCTTGATCAACATTTTTTACACAAGGCATTTTTTGACACCATACACCTATCATAGAGGCCGCATTTTTAGAGATAATGAAAAACACCTTTTACAAGTTTGAAGTGCTTTTGTACAGAGAACAAGGACATATAATTATTTTTTCTGTATTCCTTCTGGTTGTTTCTGAAAATCGAAAAACTCAGTTTTTTCTGACTCACCCTGTACATGGAGAAAGTCACTCAAAAATCAGACGTGTGACGTCTTAAAAATGAGTGATTATCAATCTCTTTTTCAGAGGTTTTCTTTCCCACTTTTCTTCTCATCTCCCTCATTTTTATGACGTCACATGTCTGATTTTTGAGTTACTTTCTCCATTTACATAGTTTATGTACATGCATGGTACTGTAATTTCAATATGTATGATGAGTTTGGACCCAGCCCTAAGTGATTAAGATATTTAGATCGTTGCTCATCCCAATGACACTTTTCATTAACTTTCTAACCTTTATATATTATCTATCTATCTATCTATTTATCTATCTATCTTTTTATCTATCTATCTAAGTAAAAACATGAATACTTATTTACAATGGTAGCTAAGATGTTTCAGAAAAAAAGAGGAAAATATGGGTTATTTTTTAAACAATTATATTTGGCTTGTCATGCCCCATATAATTCACATTAATATTTCTCAGGACCTATGAAAAGCTACATTGTAAAGGAGAACCATATAGGTTAAGCGGTTAGCGAGATCCTAATACTTTTGAGTAAAGGATTGTAATAAAAATCTGTATTAGATTCTTAATAGACGGACAGACAAAAACACGTATAGAATAGCTTTGCTGATATTAAAGTGTTCAATTGTAAAAAAGAATTACCGCAAATAAAAAAAGTAATAAAACTGTTCATTGTCCATTTATATGGTGTGGGTTTTCATAAACTAAAAGCTAAAATTCTATTATCTAAAGTAACAGGATGTGTTTCTTGTTTGTTTGTATGT